>NC_034182.2:25454604-25513151 GCF_002021735.2 Oncorhynchus kisutch
GGAGGAATGGAGGGACGGAAAGGAGGAGGAATGGAGGGAGGATTGGACGGGAATGGAGGGAGGGATGGAGGAAAGGCAGGGAGGGAATGAAGGGAGGGAGGCAATGGATGGGGAGAAATGGAGGGAGGGAGAATGGAGCGAGGTAAGGAGGGAAAAAATGAGAGGAGGGAGAAATGGGAGGGAGGGAGGAATGGAGGAAGGGAGGAATGGAAGAATGGAGGGAGGAATGGGAGGGGGGAAGGAGGGAGGGAGGAATGGAGGGAGGGAACGGAAGAATGGAGGGGGAGGAATTGAAGAATGGAGGAAGGAATGGCGGAAGGAATGGAGGAAGGACATTGGGGAGGGAAGGGAGGAATGGAGGGAGGGAGGGAATGGAGGGAGAAGGAGGAAGGAATGGAGGAAGGGAGGAATGGAGGGAGGGAAGGGAAGGGAGGGAGGATATGGAGGGGGAAAGGGAGGGAGAGGAATGGAGGAGGAATGGAGGGAGGAATGGATGGAGGAATGGAGGAGGGAGGAATGGAGGGAGGAATGGAGGGAGGGAGGAATGGAGGGAGGGAGGAATGGAGGGAGGAATGGAGGAATGGAGGGAGGGATGGAGGAAAGGAGGGAGGAATGAAGGGAGGGGAGGAATGGATGGAGGGAGAAATGGAAGGGAGGGAGGAATGGAGCGAGGAAAGGAGGGAAAAAATGGAGGGAGGGGAGAAATGGAGGGAGGGAGGAATGGAGGAAGGGAGGAATGGAGGGAGGAAAGAGGGAAAAAATGGAGGGGAGGAGGAAATGGAGGGAGGGAGGAATGGAGGAATGGAAGAATGGAGGGAGGAATGGAGGGAGGAAAGGAGGGAGGGAGGAATGGAGGGAGGGAGGAATGGAAGAATGGAGGGAGGAGAATGGAAGAATGGAGGAAGGAATGGAGGAAGGGAGGAATGGAGGGAGGAGGAATGGAGGGAGGAAGGGAGGAAGGAATGGAGGAAGGGAGGAATGTAGTGAGGAATGGAGGGAGAAATGGAGGAATGGAGGGAGGATTGGATGGAGGGAGGAATGGAGGGAGGAATGGAGGGAGAGAGGGAGGGAGGAAAGGAGGGAGGAATGGAGGGAAGGAGGAATGGAGGGAGGAATGGAGGGAGGAATGGAGGGGAGGAAGGAGGGAAGGAGGAATGGTGGGAGGAAAGGAGGGAAGGAGGAATGGAGGGAGGAATGGAGGGAGGAATGGAGGGAGGGAGGGATGGAGGGAGGAATGGAGGGAGGAATGGAGGGAGGAATGGAGGGAGGGATGGAGGGAGGAATGGAGGGAGGGATGGAGGGAGGGAGGAATGGAGGAAGGGATGGAAGGAGGAATGGAGGGAGGGATGGAGGGAGGAAAGGAGGGAGGAATGGATGGAGGGAGGAATGGATGGAGGGAGGAATGGAGGGGGGGAGGAATGGATGGAGGAATGGATGGAGGAATGGAGGGAGGGAGGAATGGAGGGAGGAAAGGAGGGAGGGAGGAATGGAGGGAAGAATGGATGGAGGAATGGAGGGAGGGAGGAATGGAGGGAGGAAAGGAGGGAGGAAAGGAGGGAGGAATGGAGGGAGGAATGGATGGAGGAATGGAGGGAGGGAGGAATGGATGGAGGAATGGAGGGAGGGAGGAATGGAGGGAGGAATGGAGGAGGGAGGGATGGAGGGAGGAATGGAGGGAGGGAGGGATGGAGGGAGGGAATGGAGGGAGGGAGGGATGGAGGGAGGGAGGAAAGGAGGGAGGAATGGAGGGAGGAAAGGAGGGAGGAATGGAGGGAGGGAGGAATGGAGGGAGGATTGGAGGAATGGAGGGAGGGATGGAGGAAAGGAGGGAGGAATGAAGGGAGGGAGGAATGGATGGAGGGAGAAATGGAGGGAGGGAGGAATGGAGCGAGGAAAGGAGGGAAAAAATGGAGGGAGGGAGAAATGGAGGGAGGGAGGAATGGAGGAAGGAGGAATGGAAGAATGGAGGGAGGAATGGAGGGAGGAAAGGAGGGAGGGAGGAATGGAGGAGGAATGGAAGAATGGAGGGAGGGAGGAATGGAAGAATGGAGGAAGGAATGGAGGAAGGAATGGAGGAAGGAATGGAGGAAGGGAGGAATGGAGGGAGGGAGGAATGGAGGGAGGAAGGGAGGAAGGAATGGAGGAAGGGAGGAATGTAGTGAGGAATGGAGGGAGGAAGGGAGGGAGGGAGGAATGGAGGGAGGAAAGGAGGGAGGGAGGAATGGAGGGAGGAATGGATGGAGGAATGGAGGGAGGGAGGAATGGAGGGAGGAATGGAGGGAGGGAGGAATGGAGGGAGGGAGGAATGGAGGGAGGAATGGAGGAATGGAGGGAGGGATGGAGGAAAGGAGGGAGGAATGAAGGGAGGGAGGAATGGATGGAGGGAGAAATGGAGGGAGGGAGGAATGGAGCGAGGAAAGGAGGGAAAAAATGGAGGGAGGGAGAAATGGAGGGAGGGAGGAATGGAGGAAGGGAGGAATGGAGGGAGGAAAGGAGGGAAAAAATGGAGGGAGGGAGAAATGGAGGGAGGGAGGAATGGAGGAATGGAAGAATGGAGGGAGGAATGGAGGGAGGAAAGGAGGGAGGGAGGAATGGAGGGAGGGAGGAATGGAAGAATGGAGGGAGGGAGGAATGGAAGAATGGAGGAAGGAATGGAGGAAGGAATGGAGGAAGGGAGGAATGGAGGGAGGGAGGAATGGAGGGAGGAAGGGAGGAAGGAATGGAGGAAGGGAGGAATGTAGTGAGGAATGGAGGGAGGAATGGAGGAATGGAGGAGGATTGGATGGAGGGAGGAATGGAGGGAGGAATGGAGGGAGAGAGGGAGGGAGGAAAGGAGGGAGGAATGGAGGGAGGAATGGAGGGAGGAAAGGAGGGAGGGAGGAAAGGAGGGAGGAATGGAAGGAGGAATGGAGGGAGGGAGGAATGGAGGGAGGAATGGAGGGAGGAATGGAGGGAGGGAGGATTGGTGGAACGGAGGGAGGAATGGAGGGAGGGAGGAATGGAGGGAGGAAAGGAGGGAGGGAGGAATGGTGGGAGGAATGGATGGAGGAATGGAGGGAGGGAGGAATGGAGGGAGGAATGGAGGGAGGGAGGGAGGGAGGGATGGAGGGAGGAATGGATGGAGGGAGAAATGGAGGGAGGGAGGAATGGAGCGAGGAAAGGAGGGAAAAAATGGGGGGAGGGAGAAATGGAGGGAGGGAGGAATGGAGGAAGGGAGGAATGGAAGAATGGAGGGAGGAATGGAGGGAGGAAAGGAGGGAGGGAGGAATGGAGGGAGGGAGGAATGGAGGGAGGAATGGAAGAATGGAGGGGGGGAGGAATGGAAGAATGGAGGAAGGAATGGAGGAAGGAATGGAGGAAGGGAGGGAGGGAGGAATGGAGGGAGGAAGGAATGGAGGAAGGGAGGAATGTAGTGAGGAATGGAGGGAGGAAGGGAGGATTGGATGGAGGGAGGAATTGAGGGAGGAATGGAGGGAGACGAGGGAGGGAGGAAAGGAGGGAGGAATGGAGGGAGGAAAGGAGGGAGGGAGGAAAGGAGGGAGGAATGGAAGGTGGAATGGAGGGAGGGAGGAATGGAGGGAGGAATGGAGGGAGGAATGGAGGGAGGAATGGAGGGAGGGAGGAATGGAGGGAGGAAAGGAGGGAGGGAGGAATGGTGGGAGGAATGGATGGAGGAATGGAGGGAGGGAGGAATGGAGGGAGGAATGGAGGGAGGGAGGGAGGGATGGAGGGAGGGAGGAATGGATGGAGGGAGAAATGGAGGGAGGGAGGAATGGAGGAATGGAAGAATGGAGGGAGGAAAGGAGGGAGGGAGGAATGGAGGGAGGAATGGAGGGAGGGAGGAAAGAAAGGAGGGAGGAATGGAAGAATGGAGGGAGGGAGGAATGGAAGAATGGAGGAAGGAATGGAGGAAAGAATGGAGGAAGGGAGGAATGGAGGGGAGGAATGGAGGGAGGGAGGAATGGAGGGAGGAAGGGAGGAAGGAATGGAGGAAGGGAGGAATGTAGTGAGGAATGGAGAGAGGGAGGAATGGAGGGAGGAAGGGAGGAATGGAGGGAGGAATGGATGGAGGGAGGAATGGAGGGAGGAATGGAGGGAGAGAGGGAGGGAGGAAAGGAGGGAGGAATGGAGGGAGGAAAGGAGGGAGGGAGGAAAGGAGGGAGGAATGGAAGGAGGAATGGAGGGAGGGAGGAATGGAGGGAGGAATGGAGGGAGGAATGGAGGGAGGGAGGAATGGTGGAACGGAGGGAGGAATGGAGGGAGGGAGGAAAGGAGGGAGGAATGGAGGGAGGAAGGGAGGAATGGAGGGAGGAATGGAGGGAGGGAGGAATGGAGGGAGGAATGGAGGGAGGGAGGAATGGAGGGAGGGAGGAAAGGAGGGAGGGAGGAAAGGAGGGAGAAAGTGACAGAGACCTTTATGTTCAAGGTAATAACACTACGTAAATGACAAGTGACAGGGTTTTTTCTTGAACAAAAAATTCTAGACCTTAAGTGTTGCTTCTTAATGCCTGAAGAGTATTTCCTGACCATAGGGCCTAGAGTTTGTCCTGCTTAGCTCACAGGAAGCCCTGGAAAAACTCCTGGCCCTAACTATGATACTACAAGATAGTACTGTAATATCTACTATTTCACTGTGTCTGAAAAACCTACTTGCCCACTGTGTCTGTTAACTAAATGAACAAGATATTCATATTCCATATAAGTTTGTCAGTTTAATGAATTGCACTGGTGGTAGGTATATATTCAACACTGTTCGCTCGCAATGCGTGGTGGCTTCTAAAGAATATGGAAGAATGTTAGGAAGATGTTCCCAATGTGTTGTACACTCAGTGTAGATGCCACAGAATATATACCTTTAAAATAGATAGCACATAGTATATACCTGTAGAAAGAGCACAGAATATGTGTAGAAATAGATAGCACAGAATATATACCTGTAGAAATAGATAGCACAGAATATATGTGTAGAAATAGATAGCACAGAATATATATCAGTAGAAATACATAGCACCTAATATATACCTGTAGAAATAGATAGCACAAAATATATACGTGTAGAAATACATAGCACCCAATATATGTGTAGAAATAGATAGCACAGAATATATACCTGTAGAAATACATCGCACCTAATATAACTCTAGAATAGAATCAGCAGCCTTGAGATACCAAGAGCTTTCAGAGCAGAGAATCTCACTACAGAGCTGCACTCCAACACGCATTATAGTCCAAAGTATAAATGAATGTTGGCATCACTGCTTTTAACACAAATACATATTCCCAGTTACAACGTTTAACAAAATATCCCACGTGCCAGTTTACTTTGGCCAAACAACCATAGGTGCTACTGCGGTTGTTAATTCTGCTCTTTTTCCCTCTCTCCTCTCCCTCACTCATATGCTAGACTCACCAGTTACCACCGACCAGTGAAGGATGGACAGCAAACGTCTGTCTGTCGTTCTCTCACTTAACTCAGTCAGAAGGCGAGCTCTCAACCTGTCACTCACGTAGTGAAGCAGAGGGAGGGAAGGGGAGCGAAAGAGAAAGAGAGAGAAAGAGAGAGACAGAGCGAGGGAGAGCGTTTGCATGGCAGTCATTCTGTCAGTATCGGTTAAGTCTAAACGGACGGACTGACTGACGCAGACACTGACAGGAACAATGGCACGTCAGTGTCCACATGCAACCTATGCTCTCTAAAACACATGCCACTTGCATGCCTTTTCTGTTGCTTGCTAAACAATCAAACCTGTTTTGGAGGTGAATGCAATGCTCAGGAAAGGCACTACTGTATTTTGCGTGTCCAACTATTGGTGTCCAGACTCTTCTATCCTCTCTTCTCTCCGACACACACGTTTAAATGAATAGGCTGACCACAGGTCAAACACACACACACACACACACATCACCTTGAGTTAACACCAACCGGATAGAAGTATGCTGCAAACACACACACACACGCACACACACACACAAACCAGAGTTAATGTGCCAACTGGATATAAACACACACACCAATGCCTTTCTGAACGAAAAGTGTAAACTTACACTCTACCAAGGCATTCTGCGAGACACACTGCTACTGCTACATCAGATTTACTTGTCATCCTTCCCTCATTGATCTTCTCCCTCTGTCCATTCTGTCACTCACTGGCCAACCTTTGATATTCTGTTATTCACATCACTCCTGTCTTTCCTTCTCCCCTCTCTGTGGGGGTTCACTCCTCTTTTCGCTTGGAGCGCGTGCAGCGGCGGAGGAAGAGAGAGGACGTGTGGCGTGGGGCTGCCATCGGCCGGAGGAGCGATTGCTTCTGCTCTTCAGGAAAGAGAGGGGTGAAAGGCAAGAAAGAAGGATGGAGAATGGTCTGAGATGGGAGGAGCACAGAGGGATGTGTTACTCACCACTCTGAGCAGGCAGGTACTGTAGCACACTGAGCACTGTGTGTGTGAGAGAGAGTGTGTGTTATGGAAGCCAGACCAGCCCGAGAAGCTAATTTAAACCCCTTACACAGTGAAGACGATGGGGTGGATGGAGGGGTAGCTGAGGAGTTCTCTCCCAATATTTCAGACGACTACTGTAGTTCACGCAATGCATCCAAAGTAGGTTTCTTGAAGTGTTTTGTGTGTGTGTGGTTATAAACGTTCCAACAGGGAGAAGACGGTCTGTAGTAATAAGACAAAGCACACTAGCCTGGTAGTCTTTAAAGCTGGGGATATTGTATTTGTGTTGGAATAATATCAGACAGGGACCTGCAGCTGTGTTCCACAAGCTAGTCAACCTGCATAAATAAACATCCCGGTGTAGGATCTTCATTTGATCACCGTGTCGCAGGAGAACCTTTCCGCAACGCAGGAAATGTAAAACGTCTAGTGTATTTCAGGTTTAAAGAGGCTTCTGAAGTTTGTGATTTCCACTTTGAAATGTCACACTGATTTTCCCTTATGAAAAATGCCTCAACCCCTACAAAAAATGTCCATTAAGACACACACACACCTACACGTGCCTGCCAGTGCCCTTCACTGGTAAATACACACACACACAAGCCTATACCCACACACAGGCAGGCAGGCAGGCAGAAAGACAGACAGACAGACAGACAGACACAAACAAAGAAACACACTCTCTTTCTTTGATAACAAACCTAATAATAACCTGTAATTACGATCTCTCTCTCCATCTCTGTTCCACCTTCTACACTGAACAAAAATCTAAACGCAACAAGCAACAATTTCAAAGATTTTACTGAGTTACAATTCATAAGGAAATCAGTCAATTGAAATAAATTCATTAGACCCTAATCTGTAGACTTCACATGACTGGGAAAACAGATATGCATCTGTTGGTCACATATACCTTAAAAAGGTAGGGGTGTGGATCTCCTGTGTGAAGTTGCTGGATATTGGCGGGAACTGGAACACGCTGTCGTACACGTCGATCCAGAGCATCCCAAACATGCTCAATGGGTGACATGTCTGGTGAGTATGCAGGCCATGGAAGAAATAGGATATTTTCAGTTTCCAGTAATTGTGTACAGATCCTTGCGACATGGGGCCGTGTATTGTCATGCAAAAACATGAGGTGATGGCGGCGGATGAAGGGAATGGCACAACAATGGTCCTCGGGATCTTGTCACGGTATTTCTGTGGCATTCAAATTGCCATCGATAAAATGCGATTGTGTCCGTTGTCCTTAGCTTATGCCTGCCCATACCATAACCCCACAATGTTGACAACAGCAAACTGCTCGCCCACACGATGTCATACACGCTCTCTGCCATCTGCCCGGTACAGTTGAAACCGAGATTCATCCGTGCCAGTGGCTGTGGCCATTGAAGGTGAGTATTTACCCACTGAATTCGGTGATGACGCCAAACCCTGGTGAGGACGACGCGCACACAGATGAGCTTCCCTGAGACAGTTTCTGACAGTTTGTGCAGAAATTCCTTGGTTGTGCAAACCCACAGTTTCACAGTTGATCTCAAACAAGGTGAAGAAACCGGATGTGGAGGTCCTGGGCTGACGTGGTTACCCGTGATCTGTGGTTGTTGGAAGTACTGCCTAATTCTCTAAAACGATGTTGGAGGCGGCTTATGGTAGAGAACTGAACATTCTGTTCTCTGGCAACAGCTCTGGTGGACAGTACTGCAATCATCATGCCAATTGCACGTTCCCTCAAAACTTGAGACATCTGTGGCATTGTGTTGTGTGACAAAACTGCACATTATAGAGTGGCCTTCTATTGTCCCCAGCACAAGGTGCACCTGTGTACTTATCATGCTGTTTAATCAGCTTCTTGATATGCCACACCTGTCAGGTGGAGAAAGAAATAAGGTTTTTGTGCACATTTCTGGGATCCTTTATTTCAGCTCATGAAACATGGGACCAACGCTTTACATGTGTTTTGTTCCATGTACAAGTGATTGGGAGGATAATGTGAATGATCATAGCTGAGGGCCGCCACGGTTTATTAACAGAGTTTTGTGAAGCAGGAAGTCCCTATAAATATTTCTATTACAATCTCAGTCCAGAACACAATGGTTCTATTACAAGCAGCTCTCGGTGGGGAGAGGAAGAGAGAGAGGGGTGAGCGAGAGATGTATGGCTCAGTTGGTAGAGCATGGCGGTGCTGTGAGTTCTATTCCCGGGACCACCGTATGCATGACTAAGTGGCTTTGAATGAAAACGTCAGCTCCACTGTAAACACTGTTTGTACTGCTCTGTCCATGACATACAGTAGACTATCCAGGTGAAAGCTATGATCCCTTATTGATGATGTCACTTGTTAGATCCACTTCAATCAGTGTAGATGAAGGGGAGGAGACGGGTTAAAGAAGGATTTTAAAGCCTTGAGACAATTGAGACATGGATCGTGTAGGTGTGCCATTCAGAGGGGGAATGGGCAAGACAAAAGATTGAAGTGCCTTTGAACAGAGTGTGGTACAGTAGTTGGTGCCAGGCGCATCGGTTTGAGTGTGTTTTTCACGCTCAACAGTTTCCTGTGTGTATCAAGAATGGTCCACCACTATTCAGCCAACTTGATACATCTGTGTGAAGCATTGGAGTCAACATGGGCCAGCGTTCCTGTGAAATGCTTTCGACACCTTGTAGAGGCCATGCCCAACGAATTGAGGCTGTTCTGAGGGCAAAAAGGGAGGAGGGGGCAACAGTTTATTATATTATTATTCTCTATCATTACTATATTCGAGAGAATTTCATTTAATTTGATATTAAAACTAAGCATCGAGGACAGAGAGGGAGAAAAATGGAAGTAGAGGGAAACAGAGGGGGTGGGAGTTTTGGCAGAGAAATAGACAGAGAGAGAGGGAGGATGTAAGGCAGGAAGAGGAAGTGAAGAGGAGGAAAAGAGCACTCAGAAAAGAGGGAGGAAATGAGAGGAGTGTGGGAAGGAGGGGGGATGCTTTGTCTGGCCACATCCTGTTGGATGACGTATTTATGTTGAGGTGATATCTAAAAACTCTCCCATGTGCTGTGATACATTATTGTGTGTGTGTGTGTGTTCAGTACATCCTTTTTGCAGAAATGTCAGGTCATATTGCACATGATTCAATAGTAGGAGGTAGAAGTTGTCCCTAATTATAATACTGAATACTGTAGGTCTGCACAGTTTGTCTTTTCTATGTAACTGGGGCAAACATAGACAGCATACTGAGGTGTGTGTGTGTGTGTTTATCCAATGTGCACAGTTTTGGGGTGCAGAGAGAGAGAGTGGATCCTGCCTGCGTGACATCCGACACATACCCAAGGCAAACTGGCTCCATTTCAATTATGGCTGGGAACTACCAGGAACCTGATGATACGATATTATCATGATACTTTGACGCCGATACGATATTATCATGACACTTTGACGCTGATACGATATTAACATGATACTTTGACACTGATACGATATTATCATGACACTGACGCTGATACGATATTATCATGACACTTTGACTCTGATACGATATTATCATGAAACTTTGACGCTGATACGATATTATCATGACACTTTGACACTGATACGATATTATCATGATACTTTGACACTGATACGATATTATCATGATACTTTGACACTGATACGATATTATCATGACACTTTGACGCTGATACGATATTATCATGACACTGACGCTGATACGATATTATCATGACACTTTGACACTGATACGATACTATCATGATACTTTGACACTGATACGATATTATCATGATACTTTGACACTGATACGATATTATCATGACACTTTGACGCTGATACGATATTATCATGACACTGACGCTGATACGATATTATCATGACACTTTGACACTGATACGATATTATCATGACACTGACGCTGATACGATATTATCATGACACTTTGACACTGATACGATATTATCATGATACTTTGACACTGATACGATATTATCATGATACTTTGACACTGATACGATATTATCATGACACTTTGACGCTGATGCGATATTATCATGATACTTTGACACTGATACGATATTATCATGATACTTTGACACTGATACGATATTATCATGACACTGATACGATATTATCATGACACTTTGACACTGATACGATATTATCATGACACTTCGACGCTGATACGATATTATCATGACACTTTGACGCTGATACGATAATATCATGATACTTTGACACTGATACGATATTATCATGATACTTTGACACTGATACGATATTATCATGACACTTTGACACTGATACGATATTATCATGATACTTTGACACTGATCATGACACTTTGACGCTGATACAGTATGTTTTGCGATCCTCCGGATTCTCTATGGATTCTGATTTGATACTGTGATTGTAGTGCGATTTCATGTTCAGAACATATTGCCCACCACATGTCTGCTGCAGAGGGACAATCAATCAATCAATCAAATGTATTTATAAAGCCATTTTTACATCAGCAGATGTCACAAAGTGCTGTACAGCCTAAAACCCCAAACAGCAAGCAATGCAGGTGTAGAAGCACAGAGAGAGCTTCCGAAGACATGTTGACTCGCTAGTGGGCTGCTAGCTGGCCCAGGTATAGCCCACTAGCGCTAGCTGGCCCAGGTATAGCCCACTAGCGCTAGCTGGCCCAGGTATAGCCCACTAATGCTAGCTGGCCCAGGTATAGCCCACTAATGCTAGCTGGCCCAGGTATAGCCCACTAACACTAGCCGGCCCAGGTATAGCCCACTAATGCTAGCTGGCCCAGGTATAGCCCACTAACGCTAGCCGGCCCAGGTATAGCCCACTAATGCTAGCTGGCCCAGGTATAACCCACTAACGCTAGCCGGCCCAGGTATAGCCCACTAATGCTAGCTGGCCCAGGTATAGCCCACTAACGCTAGCCGGCCCAGGTATAGCCCACTAATGCTAGCTGGCCCAGGTATAGCCCACTAATGCTAGCCGGCCCAGGTATAGCCCACTAATGCTAGCCGGCCCAGGTATAGCACACTAACGCTAGCCGGCCCAGGTATAGCCCACTAATGCTAGCTGGCCCAGGTATAGCCCACTAATGCTAGCCGGCCCAGGTATAGCCCACTAATGCTAGCTGGCCCAGGTATAGCCCACTAATGCTAGCTGGCCCAGGTATAGCCCACTAACGCTAGCTGGCCCAGGTATAGCCCACTAACGCTAGCCGGCCCAGGTATAGCCCACTAATGCTAGCTGGCCCAGGTATAGCCCACTAACGCTAGCTGGCCCAGGTATAGCCCACTAACGCTAGCCGGCCCAGGTATAGCCCACTAGCGCTAACTGGCCCAGGTATAGCCCACTAGCGCTAACTGGCCCAGGTATAGCCCACTAGCGCTAACTGGCCCAGGTATAGCCCACTAGCGCTAACTGGCCCAGGTATAGCCCACTAGCGCTAACTGGCCCAGGTATAGCCCACTAACGCTAGCCGGCCCAGGTATAGCCCACTAGCGCTAACTGGCCCAGGTATAGCCCACTAGCTCTAGCTAACGCCACCTAGACAAAATGTTATATTATTTGTATTTGGATTATTTTTTATTATATTTTCACAAATCGATAGTCAAATTATCGAACATTGTCCAAAATAATATTGTGATATGTAACTAGCGATTTTCCCCCATCACTAATTTCAATCTCCCTTCACCTCTATAAGAGACCCTCAATATCTACCCTGACACACACACCTCTCGATGTGTGCAGAAGCAGCAGCAGTTCGCAGGCCTAAGCCACACACACACACACACACACACACACACATACACATACACACACATAGAAACGCCACACACACACACACACACATAGAAACGCCACACACAACAGCAAGCTGTCTGCATGAAATATTCAGTGAATTTCTCAACATGTGCTCTTTCCCCCTTCACATGTGTAGAAGTGCAAAAAAGCGGAGAGACAGGAAGGAAGGAGGGAGAGAGATGGAGTCAATGAGGGCAAACAGCAGACTGGAGAGAGAGAGACAGGGAACGAGAGAGAGAGAGAGGAGAGAGACAGAGAAAGAACCCAGTTGACTCCATTCCAAGCAACTCCCCTTAGCAACAGCCACAGCTCTGTCTGTGTCCCATTGGCCGGCTGACAGCACACATCACAATCCCATGCACGGTCCTTCAGCCAATCAGGAGGCTCCCAGGAGCTCTGCATTTTGGATTCCATTTTCACCATGGCAACAGAACCCTGCTCCTGGCATGGCCTATGTAGGTAGGCTGTCCCCTTTAACCCCCTCACCCCTCAATCCCCCTGCACACACTTAGTGTACATTCTGTACATGTTTGCTTGCTTTCTAGTAAATACACTCAATTGAGGCCACAGGAAGTACAATTACAGAAATAAACAAAACTCATGGGCACCAAAGACTATGACTGCTTGCTAAGGAGACAAAGATGCTCAAGTCTCGATTTACTCACTATTGCTCATAGTGCTGAGCGATTAGTGCTTTTTGAGGTCGGGTTCGGTTTGATAAAAAATAGAAGAATCACCGTTTTCGATTTCAATGAATAAAAGTCACATGATGGTAGTGACTGGCAATCACTGCTTATCACTTATTAGTAGTCACTGGCAATCACTGCTTATCACTTATTAGTAGTCACTGGCAATCACTGGCAATCACTGCTTATCACTTATTAACCATCAAATATTCACATCACTTTACTTGAATGACATTTGTTTTATTTGAGGACTTTATTATTTCATTCCAAGTCATCATCTCTATAGAGCTGCTGCCTATGCTGTCTGACAAAATCACTGTTTTTGCAGATCTTCAACAGAAACAAGGCAGTTTTTTGCTGAATATCATTCACTTACATCATGTATTTTTAAGCTTGCGAAGAAACTCCGCACAGACCGGACAAGTTTCACTCAGCACTAACGGCTCAACACTTGTGTGTGTGTTTGCTATTTTAACAGAAACCACGACAGATGCCTTTAAAAACAAAGAGAAATGACTTTTAGACGAAACAAACTCCCTCGATCACATCAAATACATTGATGGCGTTCTCAGAACATTTCAACATCGTTACAACCCTTGACACTCATCCTGAACATGCTTCCATTCTCAGCAGTGTGTGTTTCCTGCTTCTTTCCCATTGTGCCTAGTCTTCATAACGAGTTGTGGCATTAGCCTCATTCTTCTCAGCGTTGTGAGAGCGTTGAGTGAATGTTAGACAGGGTTAAAGTCCTAATGTCTGTTAGGGGCCTTATCTCTCTCTGAGACAAAACATGAAGAGGTGTAACATCTTCTCATTCTGCTGTTCATCAGAGACAGACAGACAGACAGACAGACACACACACACACACACACTGCTGCTACTCTCTTTGTTCTCTCACTGAAGAGAAGGTGAGAGACAGAGAGAAAGAGATACAAAAACAGAGAGAGAGAGAGACAGAGAGAGTTTATCAGATACCAAGGCTGACTGAGGCACTCAAAGACATTGAATAAAGTGATAAATGAGGCTGGACTTCACAAAACAAGTGTGTCTGTTCAGTGTGTGTGTATGTGCGGATGTTTGCCCTCAGTGTCTGTAAGTATGTTCTATGTTTGTGTGTGTGTGTGTGTGTGTGTACGGAAGTAATCCATCTGGGCTGATGCGACAATAGCCACACAAGATACCAGAGACCACGCACGCACCCGCACACACACACACCAAACTATTGAAGAGAGGGACTGTCAAAATGAACAGCAGGTAATTAAAGGTAATGACAAACCTTCTCATGGGTTTAACCAGCCAGCATACTTTACTATCTCCCCACACACGGCCAGCATACTTTACTATGAACACTCATTACACACTCAATTAGTCCAGGCTTTCATTAGGAGTTAGTATTAGTTAGGGCCATGGGAGGACGACGCCCGCAGACAGCTGGAGGTACTAGACTTCCTTTATCTTCTGTGAGGGATAAAAGATCATACTAATTCATGTTGGGTTCACTGGCAAAACTGCAAGCTTGTTATCAACCGATCTTCCCAGCTGTGTAGGTTAAATGTAGCCTGGAAGTACAAGGAGTCAGTGGAATGTTAGCAGAAACCGACTGGCACCCAGGCTAGTTTTGTATTCGTTTTGTATAAATGTTGTATGCACGTCAGTAACATAGTACATGTGTTTTACCTCTGCCTGTGGTATTATTACTATGATGTAGTTGGCAGTACTCTTCTATTGTGATTGCGTCATATCATATCATACTGTATGTGTATGGAGTAAACAATCTGATTGAATGTGCATTTCTCCGCTCATGTGTCTCTGTGCTGGTGTGTGTGTCTCTGTGCCGGTGTGTGTGTCTCTGTGCCGGTCTGTGTGTCTCTGTGCCGGTGTGTGTGTCTCTGTGCCGGTGTGTGTATCTCTGTGCCGGTGTGTGTGAATGATTAGTCTGGGCTCTCTCTGAGTCCAGCGGCTCAGCAGAAGCTTTCCTAATTAGGTTAGCCGTGGTAACGTGAGTGGCGGCTGGTTTTCCAGGAATAGACTCAACCATGGAGAGGAGGAGAGGACGAGAGGAGGACAGGAGGAGGCTCCACAACATACAGACCAGGACTCTTAAGTCTGTGAGTGTTTATAATGGTCATGCGTGTTGCATGTGTGTCTACTGTTCAGAGTATCACAGCATCAATTTGTCACAGTCTCTGTACAGGAGGGTGTGTAGTCTGGAAGCAGCTTTGTCTGGCATTAGCCAGGTTAGTAGGTGCGCCTGTCAGCTGAACTACACACACACACACACACACACGTTCCCGTGCCTGTGAAAAAAAAGTGATACTCTGAACAGTAAACACACACCGGGGTTGGGGTCAATTCCATTTCAATTCCAGTCAATTCAGAAAGCAAACCCAATTCCAAATGTTCCTCATGGAAAAGCACTGAAGAGAATTGGAATTTCAGTGTACTGCTTCCTGAATTGACTGGAATTGAAATGGAATTGACCCCAATCCTGACACACACACACACAAACTCCGTCTACCCTTTTCACTCACTCACTCACACACACACACACACACACACACACACACACACACACACACACACACACACACACACACACACACACACACACACACACACACACACACACACACACACACACACACCAGGGCATGATGGAGTATGCTTGGCACCCAGAGGCCATGTTGTGTCTGCTGAGCCCTAACCCTTCATTAAACCTGAGCCTCTCCAAGACTGTGATTAGGAGGCTTAGGCTGCAGACTGACTGACACAGGGCCAGGCTCCACATCACCCCCTACTGACAACTACATGTAACTACACCTCCCAGCCAGCACTGCTGTCTATACAGCCTGACCAGGGGTTAACGAGTTCTCTCTCTGGGGCCAGGGGGCTGGGTGTTTGTGTGAGGGGCTGTATTGTCTGCGTACGAGGGGGCTGTGTGTGTATGGAGGAGTTGTGTGTGTATGGGGTGCTGTGTGTGTATGGGGTGCTGTGTGTGTATGGGGGGGGGGTGTATGGGGGAGTTGTGTGTTTATGGGGGGTGTATGGGGGAGTTGTGTGTTTGCTCTGTGTGTATGGGGGAGTTGTGTGTGTATGGGGGGTGCTGTGTGTGTATGGGGGGGGGGGGGGGGGGGGGGGCAGAGGAGAAAGACTGATTGATCTACTAAACAGGTATCTGGCTAATGTCTACATCTGTCAGAGTGTGTGTGGGTGTGTGTTTGTTTGTGTGTGTGTGTGGCTGTTTTGGACAGAATCCATTTTGTAAGATCATTACCAAAACAAGGCTTTTACAATGACATCTGTTAGTGTGAGTGGCTGGAGAACAGACCTCCGACTTCCAACAGAGATTTAGACAGACCTCTTACTTAAATAAGACACAGATTTAGACTGGGAATGAAGAAATATCAGCAAAAATATATATTTTGTATGATTTTATGATATTACGATAACAATATCCATGATAAAAAAAACAGGTTGCATTTTGCTGACTATATAACCACAGCTCAGAGTAGGAAGACGAAGCAGGGTCTATCGTCCCCTATACACCGTATCCATAGGGCACTCTCCTCTCCCCTTTCTCTCCTTCTTTACACCCCTTTCACACAAAGGCTGGGGGGGGGGTTGGTCAGTGGGGTGTAGAGGAGGGGGTACAGGGTAACATGAGATCAGAAAGCCAGATCAGGAGGACAAGAGCCAGAGGAAATGGGGGAAGGGAACAGAGAAGGTCAAGTTGGTAGGACAGAGGGGGGAGGAGAGAACAGCAGTGATTTTGGGGGTGGATTTCTAAACGAGAGATTTGGGGAAAGGCCGAGAAAATAAACATGGCAGGATTTGATGGGATTGTGTTTTTCCCCCACCCAAAATAAATAAACATTCACTAAGACTAACAGATCATTTGAGCCATTGGGCTCCCGAGTGGCGCGGCGGTCTAAGACACTGCATCTCGGTGCATTAGGCGTCACCACTGGTTCGAATCTAGGCTGTATCACATCCGGCCGTGAATGGGAGTCCCACAGGGCGGCGCACAATTAGCCCGGGTTTGGCGGGCGTAGGCTGTCATTGTAAATAAGAATTTGTTCTTAACTGACTTGCCTGGTTAAATAAAGGTAAATAATCTCCATGTCATATTTGAAGGCTAAAACAACAGCAATATCTGAGTCTTTAAAACAATGCTCAGTTACACCCCAATCTCTAACCAATACCATCTAACTAACAAACTAAAGAGTTGCAGTGTTGACACACCTGTGCCCTCTCTACACACACATTACCAAACACTTATCTGACACCATCTAGGAGCTCTCAACACATCTCAATACATGGCAAGGTATTTTACACAGGTGCACACACACAGTATGGTGGCGGTGACAGTTGATGTAGAAGTAGGTCTGAGTGTTTCCGAGCGAGGCAGAGAGGTGCCAGGGAGGATGCCACTAACAGTTTTTGCCACCGTGACAACCACAGTGCACAGAGGAGACGTGTGGGTAAACTTCTAGCGATCTTTCTCTCACTATCTCTACATCTATTTAGCTTTCTCTCTCTCCCCTCACTATCGCTACATGTATCTATCTCCTTCTCCATCTTTCACCAGGCTGGTCACTAGAAATAAACGGCAATTTCAGACGTTTGAAAAGGTTCTAAGAAGGTGGATATGTGCCTTCCTCGGAGCTCATCGGACAAAGAAAGAAGAGCGATTGGCCAGCACTGGGCGCGAAATCATGATGCTCGGCGCTGAGGCACGCTGCTTAGACCCAGGTACTATGGTGCAGTTCACAACGCTCTATCAAGGCCTGTGAATACTGTGAATACTGTGAATTCGGTTCATACCTGACCATAATAGCACGTTGTTTTTCATTATTTTGTTGTAAGCCTTCCCCAAACCATAGCCCGAACCTTAATCACTCTGAATGATGAGCCTAAACTGTTAACCTTAGAGTTGTTTCTGTTTCAACCCAGTAACCACGCAGAATGAACCCTGTAACCACGCACAATGAACCCTGTAACCATGCAGAATGAACCCTGTAACCACGCACAATGAATCCTGTAACAACGCAGAATGAACCCTGTAACCCAGCAGAATGAACCCTGTAACCCCGCACAATGTACCCTGTAACCATGCAGAATGAACCCTGTAACCACGCACAATGAATCCTGTAACAACGCAGAATGACCCTGTAACCCAGCAGAATGAACCCTGTAACCACGCACAATGAATCCTGTAACCACGCAGAATGAACCCTGTAACCCAGCAGAATGAACCCTGTAACCACACACCATGAACCCTGTAACCCAGCAGAATGAACCCTGTAACCACGCACAATGAACCCTGTAACCACGCAGAATGAACCCTGTAACCCCGCAGAATGAACCCTGTAACCCCGCAGAATGAACCCTGTAACCACGCACAATGAACCCTGTAACCCCGCAGAACGAACCCGGTAACCACACACAATGAACCCTGTAACCACACAGAATGAACCCTGTAACCACGCACAATGAACCCTGTAACCACGCACAATGAACCCTGTCACCACGCAGAATGAACACTGTAACCACGCAGAATGAACCCTGTAACCACGCACAATGAACCCTGTAACCCAGCAGAATGAACCCTGTAACCACACACAATGAACCCTGTAACCACACACAATGAACCCTGTAACCACGCAGAATGAACCCTGTAACCACGCAGAATGAACCCTGTAACCACGCAGAATGAACCCTGTAACCACGCACAATGAACCCTGTAACCCCGCAGAACGAACCCGGTAACCACGCACAATGAACCCTGTAACCACACAGAATGAACCCTGTAACCACGCACAATGAACCCTGTAACTACGGACAATGAACCCTATAACCACGCACAATGAACCCTGTCACCCCGCAGAATGAACCCTGTAACTACGCAGAATGAACCAAATGAACCCTGTAACCCCGCAGAATTAACTCTGTAACCATGCACAATGAACCCTGTAACTACGGACAATGAACCTTGTAACCCCGCAGAATGAACCCTGTAACCCGCAGAATGAACCCTGTAACCACGCACAATGAACCCTGTAACCACACAGAATGAACCCTGTAACCACGCACAATGAACCCTGTAACTACGGACAATGAACCCTATAACCACGCACAATGAACCCTGTCACCCCGCAGAATGAACCCTGTAACTACGCAGAATGAACCAAATGAACCCTGTAACCACGCAGAATGAACCCTGTAACCACGCACAATGAACCCTGTAACCACGCACAATGAACCCTGTCACCACGCAGAATGAACACTGTAACCACGCAGAATGAACCCTGTAACCACGCACAATGAACCCTGTAACCCAGCAGAATGAACCCTGTAACCCAGCAGAATTAACCCTGTAACCACACACAATGAACCCTGTAACCACACACAATTTATTTATTTTATTTTATTTTACCTTTATTTAACCAGGTAGGCAAGTTGAGAACAAGTTCTCATTTACAATTGCGACCTGGCCAAGATAAAGCAAAGCAGTTCGACAGATAAAACGACACAGAGTTACACATGGAGTAAAAACAAACATACAGTCAATAATGCAGTATAAACAAGTCTATATACAATGTGAGGTGAGAAGGGAGGTAAAGGCAAAAAAGGCCATGATGGCAAAGTAAATACAATATAGCAAGTAAAATACTGGAATGGTAGTTTTGCAATGGAAGAATGTGCAAAGTAGAAATAAAAAATAATGGGGTGCAAAGGAGCAAAATAAATAAATAAATTAAAATTAAATACAGTTGGGAAAGAGGTAGTTGTTTGGGCTAAATTATAGGTGGGCTATGTACAGGTGCAGTAATATGTGAGCTGCTCTGACAGTTGGTGCTTAAAGCTAGTGAGGGAGATAAGTGTTTCCAGTTTCAGAGATTTTTGTAGTTCGTTCCAGTCATTGGCAGCAGAGAACTGGAAGGAGAGGCGGCCAAAGAAAGAATTGGTTTTGGGGGTGACTAGAGAGATATACCTGCTGGAGCGTGTGCTACAGGTGGGAGATGCTATGGTGACCAGCGAGCTGAGATAAGGGGGGACTTTACCTAGCAGGGTCTTGTAGATGACATGGAGCCAGTGGGTTTGGCGACGAGTATGAAGCGAGGGCCAGCCAACGAGAGTGTACAGGTCGCAATGGTGGGTAGTATATGGGGCTTTGGTGATAAAACGGATTGCACTGTGATAGACTGCATCCAATTTGTTGAGTAGGGTATTGGAGGCTATTTTGTAAATGACATCGCCAAAGTCGAGGATTGGTAGGATGGTCAGTTTTACAAGGGTATGTTTGGCAGCATGAGTGAAGGATGCTTTGTTGCGAAATAGGAAGCCAATTCTAGATTTAACTTTGGATTGGAGATGTTTGATATGGGTCTGGAAGGAGAGTTTACAGTCTAACCAGACACCTAAGTATTTGTAGTTGTCCACGTATTCTAAGTCAGAGCCGTCCAGAGTAGTGATGTTGGACAGGCGGGTAGGTGCAGGTAGCGATCGGTTGAAGAGCATGCATTTAGTTTTACTTGTATTTAAGAGCAATTGGAGGCCACGGAAGGAGAGTTGTATGGCATTGAAGCTTGCCTGGAGGGTTGTTAACACAGTGTCCAAAGAAGGGCCGGAAGTATACAGAATGGTGTCGTCTGCGTAGAGGTGGATCAGGGACTCACCAGCAGCAAGAGCGACCTCATTGATGTATACAGAGAAGAGAGTCGGTCCAAGAATTGAACCCTGTGGCACCCCCATAGAGACTGCCTGTAACCCCGCAGAATGTACCCTGTAACCCCGCAGAATGAACCCTGTAACCCCGCAGAATGAACCCTGTAACCCAGCAGAATGAACCCTGTAACCCCGCAGAATGAACCCTGTAACCATTATTATTATTTTTTTTTACCTTTATTTAACTAGGCAAGTCAGTTAAGAACAAATTCTTATTTTCAATGACGGCCTAGGAACAGTGGGTTAACTGCCTGTTCAGGGGCAGAACGACAGATTTGTACCTTGTCAGCTGAGGAATTTGAACTTGCAACTTTTTGGTTACTAGTCCAACACTCTAACCACTAGGGCTACCCTGCTGCCCCAATGCAGAATGAACCCTGTAACCACGCAGAATGAACCCTGTAACCATGCACAATGAACCCTGTAACTACGCAGAATGAACCGAATTAACCTTGTAACCCCGCAGAATGAACCCTGTAACCCCGCAGAATGAACCTTGTAACCCCGCAGAATGAACCCTGTAAATCTGCAGAATGAACCCTGTAACCCCGCAGAATGAACCCTGTAACCCCGCAGAATGAACCCTGTAACCACGAATAATGAACCCCGCAGAATTGACGTGGAATTTCAAAGGGAAACTATGAGATCTTGTTGCTGTCAAACCCTGCTTCCCTCTACTTCTCTCTCTCTGTTTATCTCTACTCCTCTCTCTTTACCCCTGTCTCTCTGTAAAATCTGTTTCACACGGGAGGGGGGGGGTATATTAGATAACATGCACTGCAGAGGAGAGCTCTTCCATCTCATCACATCCCTCTCTCTCTCCCTCCCTTCTCATCACATTACTCTCTAACTCTAACAGCCTCATGTTCTCTCTAGCGCTCCCATCTCATCCCTCTCACTCTCTTTGTCACTCCATCTTATTTCAGTCTCTCGTTGACAGGCGCCCATCTCTTCTCTCCTGTTCGATCGCACAAACCAGCCCATTAATGTAACTGATCCCATCAAGTGGCACTAATACACTGCCACACACAATGAACCCTGTCACCACGCAGAATGAACACTGTAACCACGCAGAATGAACCCTGTAACCACGCACAATGAACCCTGTAACCCAGCAGAATGAACCCTGTAACCACACACAATGAACCCTGTAACCACACACAATGAACCCTGTAACCACGCAGAATGAACCCTGTAACCACGCAGAATGAACCCTGTAACCACGCAGAATGAACCCTGTAACCACGCACAATGAACCCTGTAACCCCGCAGAACGAACCCGGTAACCACGCACAATGAACCCTGTAACCACACAGAATGAACCCTGTAACCACGCACAATGAACCCTGTAACTACGGACAATGAACCCTATAACCACGCACAATGAACCCTGTCACCCCGCAGAATGAACCCTGTAACTACGCAGAATGAACCAAATGAACCCTGTAACCCCGCAGAATTAACTCTGTAACCATGCACAATGAACCCTGTAACTACGGACAATGAACCTTGTAACCCCGCAGAATGAACCCTGTAACCCGCAGAATGAACCCTGTAACCACGCACAATGAACCCTGTAACCACACAGAATGAACCCTGTAACCACGCACAATGAACCCTGTAACTACGGACAATGAACCCTATAACCACGCACAATGAACCCTGTCACCCCGCAGAATGAACCCTGTAACTACGCAGAATGAACCAAATGAACCCTGTAACCACGCAGAATGAACCCTGTAACCACGCACAATGAACCCTGTAACCACGCACAATGAACCCTGTCACCACGCAGAATGAACACTGTAACCACGCAGAATGAACCCTGTAACCACGCACAATGAACCCTGTAACCCAGCAGAATGAACCCTGTAACCCAGCAGAATTAACCCTGTAACCACACACAATGAACCCTGTAACCACACACAATTTATTTATTTTATTTTATTTTACCTTTATTTAACCAGGTAGGCAAGTTGAGAACAAGTTCTCATTTACAATTGCGACCTGGCCAAGATAAAGCAAAGCAGTTCGACAGATAAAACGACACAGAGTTACACATGGAGTAAAAACAAACATACAGTCAATAATGCAGTATAAACAAGTCTATATACAATGTGAGGTGAGAAGGGAGGTAAAGGCAAAAAAGGCCATGATGGCAAAGTAAATACAATATAGCAAGTAAAATACTGGAATGGTAGTTTTGCAATGGAAGACGATGTCTGCTGTGTGTCCATGTCTTCAGCAGGTGGGCACAGTGGATGATGTCAGCTCCTCCTCCTCTCTCTCCTGGCTCCTTCTTCTCCTCCTCCCTCAGTGTGATGCTATGTTCCCTCGCTCCGTGAAGGAGGTGTACGAAAGCCGCTCCAGCTCCTCCTCTCTTCTCTAGTCCCACAGCTTCCTGCCACCTCCCTCCAGCAGTCTTGCGTCAGCTCTCTATCCCTCGCTCTTCTCGCTCTTCTCGCTCTTCTCGCTCTCTCTCTCTCTCTCTCTCTCTCTCTCTCTCTCTCTCTCTCTCTCTCTCTCTCTCTCTCTCTCTCTCTCTCTCTCTCTCTCTCTCTCTCTCTCTCTCTCTCTCTCTCTCTCTCTCTCTCTCTCTCTCTCTCTCGCTCTCTCTCTCTCTCTCTCTCTCTCTCTCTCTCTCTCTCTCTCTCTCTCTCTCCTCTCTCTCTCTCTCTCTCTCTCTCTCTCTCTCTCTCTCTCTCTCTCTCTCTCTCTCTCTCTCTCTCTCTCTCAAGGATTCGTGGTCCGACAGTATCCAGCCACAGTCATTAAAATAAAGAGCAACAGCAGTGAGTTAAAGGGGTATAGAGAGAGAGCGATAAAGGGAGGAAGAACGCAACTGAGATGAGAGAGTGAAAGGAGAGTGAAGGTGACAATATGCAGATGTCTGAGAAGAAGACAGTTTGTGTGTGTGTCAGGGTTTCCATTAGCCAATTTTTTAAATATTTTTAAAAATAATTTAAAGCCGATAAATTCAACTGTTTTGGTGCACGATTAATAATAGCTACTATTTTTATTTCTCAACTGGTTATTGAAGTGTGCCTCCTATTCACCATTCAAGTGCAGACAACAGGCTGTCAGCGTGTCACCCACCACTTAACAATGTGAGCTGGAGGCAGCGAAATCCTACCATGGAAACACGGAGGCAATTATTTTATAAAGACTCCATAGGCGCCGCGTGTAAGTTTCAAGACTGGGGAAAGCTTCCCATTGATCCTAACATGTTTGCCGTTCTGCGTGCCAGTTGTGATTTCATATGCCCATTTCCGTGGAACAGTTTCGTTTCCATTTGAACGTTTTCATTTCTCAAAATCATTGTCATGTGGTTAGTCATAAAAAGCAGAATGAAAATGACACAAAGTTATATATAATTAGCATAATAATATCATCCACATCAAAATGTGTCTGTTTAAGCCAGAGATATATATATTTGTTGTTGTTGTTGTTGCACGGGACGCGTCTCAATCCCCCACATCCCCCACCGGCGGCGTTCCGCATCTGGGGTGGAAGGTGGCCGAGCCACAGTGGTGTTTGTCAGACCACGAGGCATCCCGGAAATGTGTCTTCTCACGAAAATGTCTGCGAGTCTGAACGGTTTGACCTACAATCAAATACGACCACAAAATGACCATGTTCTCCGCCTCACGGGACTCGTCTGTAGTCGGTACCGCCGATCTGCCAACTTCTGTCTGTGGGCGTCTGAACAGTTTGGGCTACACACTGATATGGAGAGGTGAGACTCTCACGGACACGTACTTGTCGGTTGTTTTGCTCTCGGGCCGCCCGCGGATCTCGTCTGAAGGTAGCCTGGTACAAGTTCAAAAAACGAATGGAAGTATACACTGAGTGTACAAAATATTAAGAACACCTTCCTAATATTGAGTTGCACCTCCTCTTTTGCCCTCAGAACAGCCTCAATTCGTCGGGATATGGACTCTACATGGTGCCGAATGTGTTCCACAGGGATGCTGGCCCATGTTGACTCTTAATGCTTCCCACAGTTGTGTCAAATTGGCTGGATGTCTTTTGGGTGGTGGACCATTCTTGATACACACGGGAAACTGTTGAGTGTGAAAAACCCAGCAGCATTGCAGTTCTTGACACAAACTGGTGCGCCTGGCACCTACTATCATACCCCATTCAAAGGCACTTAAATATTTTGTTAAATATATTCACCTTCAGAATGGCACACATACACTATCCATGTCTCAAGGCTTAAAAATCCTTCTTTAATCTGTCTCCTCCCCTTCAACTACACTGATTGAAGTTAACTTAACAAGTGACATCAGTAAGGGATCATAGCTTTCACCTGGAGTCACCTGGTCAGTCTATGTCATGGAAAGATGCATAATGTTTTAACCATTAAGTGTATATGGAAGTAGTGCAGTGGCGATTTTAGCATGTAAATCTTGGTGGGGGGAAAAAAAAAAAAATTGTGGGATTCATGCCAGCAAAGCCACTACACAACACAACACTAAACAATACATGAATTGCACTATAGCACTGACAAACGGTGCCCACAAACTGTTAGGGCCTACATAAAGCTGTCCCAACACCTTACCACAGCTACACCTGGCTATCAGCGGAGCCTTGTCTATCAGCGAAACAGTTTATTCAGCCTCATTTACTGCCTTTAAAAAAAATATAGCTGATATGACTAATGTGGCATAAACTACGGCATAAAGGGACAAGCGGATAAGATGCAATCCGTAATTTCGATTAAGACATTAATGATCAAGCAACGACGGACGTAGTTCAGCACTTTTGAAATGTACAGCGAATTCAGAACATGGGCCGTTCTTACAGTGTTCTCCCTGTACACCAAGTCAGAACAGTAGGATAAATAAAGGGGGCATATAAACAGAAAATGAAAGCTCTTACAATATTCGATGAATACATTTCTCTAAAACAGGTTATAGGCTATAGGTGCTCCACCAAGATAGAACAGTAGGCAAAATGAAGAGGTGAAAATATACCAAATTATTAGTGTGAGGCACATTGAACGCCGTTTGGGTCTTTGCGTGTTAAAAAAGATACACATCATATAACACTATTTGACGCGTTAAATAACACAATTATATTGTAGAATGTTGTGTGTGTTCTGAATTTGCAGGTGCAAGCCAAACGCCACCACTACTGTCAGTAGCACTGACAGTAGCACTGTGTTTACAATACCGCATTGGTGAAAATAGACCCAATTATTAGGGTGAGGCACATGGGCTACTAACAGCTACTAACAGCTTACTACACAACATACACTTAGTATTACTTTCTTAGCTACAGTATACATATCTCCCTGGAATTTTACATCATTTATGCAGCAGCATACAATATATTTTTGGACTCACCTTGTGAAGGTGACGCAGCGGTCCTTTATGGGCAAATTTTGTCATCAAACTTTGTCATCAAAGTCTGGCATTCTATGGATTTATGGTGGGAACTCTGGACACACACACACACACACACACAGCCACTCCATTGAGTAGCAGGCTAACGTTAGTTGTTTCTTTGCAACACCTGCAGTTAGCCACTGATTCCTTCCAAACGACTCCTTGTTGAATTTGCGATTTCCAACTTGGTGTGAAATCTTAATGTCCAATGGCCGATGAGGACCGATACGTTTTATCTATAATTTCTCTTCATTATTTCTCTTCATATGACAAGGATTAAAAAAGATTTGCCAGTAAATTGTCGACTTGATTCATGATGATGACTGTAAGACTTTGGAGGAAAGATACGCCCCCGTGGGTCGACGCCCTAATGCATATGGGTCCGGTACATTTCTCAAATGGCCAATTAAAATCTTCCCGGTCAAGTTGTCCGGCGCCACATTTTCCTAACGGAAACCCTGGTGTGTGTGTGTGATGGCTGCTGATGGACAGGGTTGTCATGGTAATTAATGCAAGCGCTCAACTCGACCTTCTGATGGTTTATGGTCTGGATTTCCCAGAACAGTCCCACATCTCTCTCACGCACACACTGCATTCAAGGTCAACTGTTACAGAGCCAGACAACAGTAACAAGTAAAAGGAAAGATGAGATATTCAACAACAAAACAGCAAACCTCAGACAGAAATAACACGTTCTGTATCAGCACACACAACCAATGCTTCTCATGTGCACATGATTCTACCTCCCACTTCAACACACAGACACACACACATACGCGCATGCACACAAAGCCACAGTGTTTGGCATGCAGTCAATGTGTGCTCGACCATGTTCAATACCCAGTGGTAATGTGATATAGCTGAAAGAGAGGCTGAATGACTGAGAGACCCAGGTGTGACTCTGTGGGGTCCTGGGGAGAAGGGGGACAGGGGCGTGTGTGTGTGTGTGTAAGAGACAGAAAGAAAGAGAGAGAAGGGTGTGTGGGGTGTTACAAGGTGTGTGTGTGTGTGTGTGTGTGTGTGTGTGTGTGTGTGTGTGTGTGTGTGTGTGTGTGTGTGTGTGTGTGTGTGTGTGTAAGAGACAGAAAGAAAGAGAGAGAAGGGTGTGTGGGGTGTTACAAGGTGTGTGTGTGTGCGCTTGTTTGGGCTGCTCGCTCCCCTCCAGGAAATAAGCTGCTCCCAGACAGGGCCTCTCGGCACAGGGCCAAAACGCTGAACGTTGTGTGTGTGTGTGTGTTCTGGCACCCACCAAGAAACACAACGTAGAGCTCTCCTGTGACATGTTGTCATGCTTTAACAAAGAGGGAAAGAGAAAGAGAGAGAGAGCGAGAGGGGAGAACAAGAAACATGGACGAGCGATAGAGCGAGAGAGAGGAGAGTGGATAGCAAGGGTATCCGCCCAGTTGCAGTCCAAATCAAATCGACCACACACAACTGGATTCCCTTTGCAGGCGTCAAGAGATATGTATGAAATTGTTAACAGTGAGAGTGAGCCAAAACCAGAACACACACACAGATCAGACCGCCCAGTCACAGGAGGACATCAGATAACCACTGCTGTGAACGAAGGAGGAGTGGCCAGAAAACACACCAGAGATCAGACCGCCCAGTCACAGGAGGACATCAGATAACCACTGCTGTGAACGAGGGAGGAGTGGCCAGAAAACACACCAGAGATCAGACCGCCCAGTCACAGGAGGACATCAGATAACCACTGCTGTGAACGAGGGAGGAGTGGCCAGAAAACACACCAGAGATCTCTCTCGCTCTCTTTCTCCCGTCCATCATCCCTCCATCGTTACCTCTCATTAATAGCACTGAGCTGTGATCACCTCGGTGACATACAGACGGAGAAGGAGCAGGCCTCGGGTCCCATAGTAGCAGTGCAAGCAGATACAGACATACAGTCCCTAGGGAAAGTTTACACACCCTTGAACTTTCTTTCCCCACATTTCGTTGCATTACAAAGTGGGACTGAAATAGATTTAATTGACTTTTTTGTTGTTGTCAATGAGCTACACAAAAAATACTCGAATTAATCATTAATAACAGTGTCATAACTGCGAGATGGGTTATTCACCCCCTTTGTTTAGGTAAGCCTAAATTATAATGAACAAAAATATCAACGCAACATGCAACAAATTCAAAGATTTGACTGAGTTACAGATTATAAAAGGAAATCAGTCAATTAAAATAAATTCATTGGGCCCGAATCTATGGATTTCACGAGTGGGCATAGTCTCACCCACTTGGCAACCAGGCCCACCAACTGGGGAGCCAAGACCAGCCAATCAGAATGAGTTTTTCCCCACAAAAGGGCTTTATTACAGACAGAACTACTCCCCAGTTTCATCAGCTGTCCGGGTGGCTCGTCTCAGACGATCCGGAAGGTGAAGAAGGCGGTTGTGGAGGTCCTGGGTTGGTGTGGTTACACGTGGTCTGCGGTTGTGAGGCCAAGTTGGACATGCAGCCAAGTTCTCTAAAACGACGTTGGATGCGGCTTATGGTTGAGAAATTAACATTTAATTATCTGGCAACAGCTCTGGTGGACATTCTTGCAGTCAGCATGACAACTGAAATAAATTGAGACATCTATGGCATCGTGTTGTGTGACAAAACCGCACATTTTAGAATGGCCTTTTATTGTCCCCAGCACAAGATGCACCTGTGTAATAACCATGCTGTTTAATCAGCTTCTTGACTTGATATGCCACACCTGGATGGATTATGAAATGCTCACTAACGGGATGTAAACAAATTTGTGCACCAAATTTGAGAGAAATCAGCTTTTTGTGCATATGGCAAATATTTTATTTCAGTTCATGAAACATGGGACCAACACTTTTTGTTCAGTATAGTTCAGAAGTCAAATTTGTCTTAACAAATCACATAATATGTTATATGGAATCACTCTGTGAATTAATAGGGGTTGACATGATTTTTTAATGACTACCCCTTCCTCTGTCCGACATACATACATCTTCAACTACAAAGACCATGGAGCTTTTCGAATCCCTCATAAAGAAGGGCAGTGATTGGTAGATGGGTAACAATAACAAATCAAATACCTAATACATATTTAAGCACGGTCAAGTTAATAATTATGCTGTGGATTATGTAACACACCACCCAGACACATAAAAGATGCAGTCGTCCTTCTGAACTGAGCTGCAGGAAAGGAAGGAAACTGCTCAGGGATGCCAACATTGAGGCCATTGGTGATTTAAAAAACTTTCAATGGTTGTGACGGGAGAAAAACGATGGATCAACATTGTAGTGACTGCACAATAATGACCTAAATAACAGAATACAAATATACATCATAAAATTGATCAACAAAACATGAATATGTTTGCAACAAGGCACTAAAGTAGAAACACGGCAAAGGAATACACTTTTTTTGCCTAAATGCAAAGTCTTATGTTTTGGGCAAATCCAACACAATATCAGAGTAACTGCCTCCTTATTTTCAAGCATGGTGGTGGCTGCATCATGTTATGGGTATGCTTGACATCGGGAAAGACAGGGGAGATTTTATAGGATGAAAATAAACGGGATGGAGCTAAGCGCAGGCAAATCCTAGAGGAAACCTGCTGCAGTCTGCTTTACACCAGAAACCGAGAGAGGAATTCACCTCTCAGCAGGACAATAACCTACAACACAAAGCCAAATCGACACTGCAGTTGCTTACCAAGAATACAGTGAATGATCTTGAGTGGCCAAGTTGGCTTTTTACTTAAATCTGCTTTAAAAGCTATGGCAATACTTGCTGTCTAGCCATGATCCCCAACACCTTGTCAGAGCTAGAAGAATTTTGAAAATAATGGGCAAATATTGCACAACACAGGTGTGCAAAGCTCTTATAAGACTTACCCAAGAAGACTCACAGCTGTACTCGCTGCCAAAGGTGTTTCTAACATATAATGTGTTTCATTTTTATTAGTCTTAAAAAATGTAATTGTCCACTTAACATGAGAGTATTTGTGTAGATCACTGACCAAAAAATGGCAATTAAATCAATTTTAATCCCACTTTGTAACACAATAAAATGTGAAGAAATCCAAGGGGGGCTGGAGACTTTCTATAGTCACTGTATACAAACAGTGACAGACGCAAACATACACAGACAAACACAAGCACAGATGCACAAGATCAGCATTTGTATAAATGCACAGAAACGTACAGACACGCTTCCTTACCCGGCTAACTGCGTGCTCCAACCAGACGGCCCCGCTGCAAGAGAGAAACATCAAATCATTCTGTCGGCGCAATGCAGAATGCTCTAAAATCCACTTTCTTTAAAAACATTTTTTGGAATCAAATGATATCACTTGATAAGACGCCAAACTTACCATTCCCACACGTCATTATGATTGGCTCTTTGCTGTGGCTGCAAAGCCCCTGACCGTGATGTTAACATCTTGAATGTTTGTTCAGGTGATGCCAGGCTGGCCCATGCCAACAGCACACCGAGGCCGTGGCATCATGTTAGGCTGCGAATAGAGAAGCACGTCAGTGCAATGACATTAGAACTGAAGAGAAGCCTAGAGGCCTGGCATGACAGGTAAGGACTTAAGTTGTGTGTCTGAGGAGAAATCAGGGAGCTCACAAGAGCATTGCGGTTAGTAATAATGGTGCTCATTTGTTGTTATAGATTAACACACTTATCCTGAACATGTGACAACATCCCCAGCATTTTAATGTCAGCAGCTTCAGCCATTCCTAAACGCAGGAGACACTTAGACGGAGTATTGTCGGAGTGTGTGTCGGTCTCTAGTGGATTCCTGATTGTATCACGTGAGCATTTCGAGGCCACATCAAATCAAAATGCATTTGTCATATGCCCCGAATACAACAGGTGTAGACTTTACCGTGAAATACTTACTTACGAGCCCTTTCCCAACAACGCAGAGTTAAAAAATACGAACAATATGCTAAATAAAAAGGAAATAATAACACAATAAAATAACAATAACGACGCTACAGTATATACAAGGAGTACCGGTACCGAGTCAATGTGCAGGGGTACGAGGTAGTAATATGTACAGGTAATATGTGCAGGTAATATGTACGAGGTAATGTCTACAGGTAATATGTACAGGTAATATGTACAGGTAATATGTACAGGTAATATGTGCAGGTAATATGTACAAGGTAATATCTACAGGTAATATGTACAGGTAATATGTACGAGGTAATATCTACAGGTAATATGTACAGGTAATATCTACCGGCAATATGTACAGGTAATATCTACAGGTAATATCTACAGGTAATATGTACGAGGTAATATCTACAGGTAATATGTACAGGTAATATGTACAGGTAATATGTATGAGGTAATATCTACAGGTAATATCTACAGGTAATATGTACGAGGTAATATCTACAGGTAATATCTACAGGTAATATGTACAGGTAATATCTACAGGTAATATGTACGAGGTAATATCTACAGGTAATATGTACGAGGTAATATCTACAGGTAATATGTACAGGTAATATGTACGAGGTAATATCTACAGGTAATATGTATGAGGTAATATCTACAGGTAATATGTACAGGTAATATGTACAGGTAATATGTATGAGGTAATATCTACAGGTAATATGTACGAGGTAATATCTACAGGTAATATGTACAGGTAATATGTACAGGTAATATGTATGAGGTAATATCTACAGGTAATATCTACAGGTAATATGTACGAGGTAATATCTACAGGTAATATCTACAGGTAATATGTACAGGTAATATCTACAGGTAATATGTATGAGGTAATATCTACAGGTAATATGTACGAGGTAATATCTACAGGTAATATGTACAGGTAATATGTACAGGTAATATGTATGAGGTAATATCTACAGGTAATATGTACAGGTAATATGTACAGGTAATATGTACGAGGTCATATCTACAGGTAATATCTACAGGTAATATGTACAGGTAATATGTACAGGTAATATGTGCAGGTAATATGTACGAGGTAATGTCTACAGGTAATATGTACAGGTAATATGTGCAGGTAATATGTACAGGTAATATGTGCAGGTAATATGTACGAGGTAATATCTACAGGTAATATGTACAGGTAATATGTGCAGGTAATATGTACAGGTAATATGTACAGGTAAAATGTGCAGGTAATATGTGCAGGTAATATGTGCAGGTAATATGTACAGGTAATATGTACAGGTAATATGTACAGGTAATATGTACAGGTAATATATGCATGTAGGCAGTGGCAACCCATCATTCAGGGTGGGTTTTGAGCCCTACATTTTAAGCTAAAAAAAGGTTGCCTGTTTTTCATGTTATTTTGGAATTAATATTTGTCATATATCAGTTTGCAAAAATAAGTTAATAAAGCCGCATACAAACATGGTCTCTTTTTTTTTTTTTTTTTTTGAGTAAGACAGCTCCAAAACGCAGGTGCAGCTCAGTGCTTTATGTGGTGGTGGGGTAGCCAGCGGAAAATACGTAGCGTAGGGGTTGGTAATGTTCTCTAGTTGCGCCGTGATTGGCTCAGTGTTCTGTCACTCATGGGGAGACTACATCACCACCAAATCTAAGGGTAGAGCAACATTGGCCATGCTATAAATCCAGGATGAATTCTGCCATGCTCAAAACAACTGTTAACTCGGATCTGGGAAATCTGACTTCAGTGAGTTCAAGACAACTGGGAACTCGGGAAACAATTGAGCTCTGACTGGGAAAATACGTTTTCAACGGTCATCCAGCTCGGAATTGTAAATCGGGAACTTGGGCCTCTTTCTCGATCTACGACCTGAAGATCACTGATGTTATCATCATTCGACCTTGTTTTTTTCAGAGTTCCCAGTTGTCTTGAAAGCACCATAAATTCAGAAAATGCCAGACTTTGATGACAAAATTTTCCAATGAAGGACCGTCGCGCCACCTTCCTGTTCAAGTGAGCACAGCACAATAAGATGAGTCCAAAAATGTATTGTATACTGATGCATAAATTATGTAATATGCCAGGGAGATATGTATTCTGTAGCTAAGAAAGTAATACTAAGTGTATGTTGTGTAGTAAGTTGTTAGTAGCCCATGTGCCTCACCCTAATAATTTGGTTTATTTTCACCTCTTCATTTCGCCTACTGTTCTGACTTGGTGGGTCACATGTAGCCTATAACCTGTTTTAGAGAAATGTAATCATCCCGTTATTTTACCAGGTAAGATGACTGAGAACACGTTCTCATTTGCAGCAACGGCCTGGGGAATAGTTACAGGGGAGAGGAGGGGGATGAATGAGCCAATTGTAAACTGGGGATTATTAGGTGACCTTGATGGTTTGAGGGCCAGATAGGGAATTTAGCCAGGACACCGGGGTTAACACCCCTACTGTTACGATAAGTGTCATGGGATCTGTAATGACCTCAGAGAGTCAGGACACCCGTTTAACATCCCATCCGAAAGACGGATATTGTAAGAGCATTCACTGTCTGCTTATATGCTCCCTTTTCTTATCCTACGGTTCAGACTTGGTGTACAGGGAGAATAATGTAAGAACGGGCCATGTCCTGAATTATGTTGCTGTACATTTCAAAAGTGCTGAATAAATAGTTATATTGACTACGTCCGTCTTAGCTCGCTCATTAATGTCTTAATCAAAATTACGGATTGCCTCTTATGCGCTTGTCATCCCCTTATGCCACAGTTTGTACATCTCAATTGCCAGTAGAAACCGCATTTGTTTAAGCAAGTCAGCCATATCAGGTATGTTTTTTTAAAAGGCAGTAAATGAGGCTGAATGAACCGTTGCCAGACAAGGCTCCGCTGATAGCCAGGTGTAGCAACGGTAAGGTGATGGGACTGCTGTTGGGACTCTGCTGTTGGCCCTAACAGTTTGTGGATACCATGTGTCACCGTTTTAGTGCAATTACTGTATTGTTTAGTGTTGTGTAGTAGCTTTGCTGGCATGCACCCACCCCCCCCCCAAAAAAAATGTGTTTGCCCCAACAAGATGTACATGCTAAAATCGCCACTGCATGTAGGTAGGGGTAAAGGTGACTAGGCAATCCGGATAGATAATAAACAGAGTAGCGTATGTGAAGAATGTTAAAGTGTGTCTATGTGTGAGTGTGTGTGTGTGTGTGTGTGTGTGTGTGTGTGTGTGTTGCGTCAATGGGTGCGTTCGTAAATTTACAAAATTTACTATCTACTCCGATTTCGTAGCCCTCTCTGCGGGTGCCAGAGCGCAGAATAACTGAGGAATATACAAACGCTCAAAACCCCTTGAATATGACAAGTGTCAGTAAACCTCGGAGAAAAATCATAATTCAATAGTTGCCAGCAAGCAACGTTACAGTCACCAACGCTCTGGATAACATGAAACCGTCTAATCAGCTTTGCTTGGGCGAGTAAAATGGTCAGCTGTTCTCTCATTTGTGTCTGGAAGTAGCTAGCAAGTTAGCCAACGTTAGCCAGTTAGCCTGGGTGCCGTTGTGAGGTCAGAACGCTCAGATCAACCCAGAATTTACTCCTCCGCAAAAACTTTCTGAATTTACGAACGCACCCAATATGTTTGAATTTTGTCACCATTTCTATTTAATTTGGCATCTTATCTTTCACTCTGTATTGTTGGTATAGGACCCGTAAGTAAGCACTTCACTGTTAGTCTACACCTGTTGTCTACGAAGCATCTGACAAATACAATTTGACTTGATTTAATCTCAGCTACAAGTATTTTCTTGGCGACTACTAGTTATAATCTAGAAGAAGAAAAAAAACGCCCAACTATTTAGGCGAGGTGCTGGCTAGCGGAGTAGAAAACGTGAAAATAAAAGAGGGCCGCACACTAGGAGCTCAGATGCAAAAAATTTAATTACCAACATTTCGACAGCCAAGCTGTCTTCATCAGGGTATAATCACAAACACTGCGGGATGACTCGTTTATATAGTGTCAAAAGACACAGGTGTCTGTAATCATGGCCAAGAGTGGCCTAATATCATTGGTTAATTATAAAATATTAAAATTTCATACAAAGAACAGCATACAAACAACAAATGGATAGCATACGATCATAAACTCATTTTCTACTACACAAGCTTACAAACAATTACAATGGCAAAGTCACAATAATCACAATAATGGCTTCAGATCAGTCTACGTTGAGACCGAAGGGAGAAATAGTCTAAGTTAAAGATCCAGGCAGCCTCTCGTTTTAACAATACATTATCAAGGTCACCCCCTCTCCTAGGGCGGGTGACATGTTCGATGCCAATCTAACGCAGAGACGAAATCGAGTGGCCTGCCTCTAAGAAGTGGGCCGCAACTGGGTAAGTAAAGTGTTTACACCTAATGGTGCTACGATGCTCTGAGATACGTACTTTTAATTCGCGCTTTCTTTTACCCACAATTTTTACCACAAGGACAAGTTATAAGGTAAATAACTGCCTTAGTGGAACACGTAATAACACCTTTAATTGGGATCGATTTCCCTGTTTGTGGGTGTTTGAGGGATCTACATTTATAAGTGCATTGAGCACAGCCATTACATTTGTAATTTCCATCCAGTAGGGGCGCAAATAGACGTTGTTCAGGAATATCTTGGGGTGGTAAATCAGTGTACCAATTGGTCTCTTAGATTTCTGCCCCGCGAGAATACGACCAAGAGAAGGTTCGAAAACACATTACCGAGACTTTCATCGGATTTTAGAATGTTGCAATGTTTGTGAAAGATTCCCTTAATTTGTTCAGAACGCTTTAAATAGCGGGTAGTTAGAACACAAGAATGCGTATTTTTGCGAGACTGCCCTTGAAAAAGGTCATGTCTCGTTTTGTTTAGAATTTTCTCAATGGCAATATTAATCTGATCATTTTTGTAGCCCCTCTCCTTGAACTTTCTTTGCGTCTCAAGACATATTTCTGTCGAAATCTGATTGTTTTTTGCAAAATATTTTGATTCGACAGAATTGGCTGTAGGGCAAACTATTTTTCAAGTGAAGTGGGTGCCAACTATCAGCCCTCAATAAACTGTTACGACCAGTAGGCTTCCTGTAAAGCTAGGTGGTAATCTATCAACGTCAAAATAAAAGCTTCGGGTGGATGTTGCCTTACCATAATGCCTAACCATAACCTTTTAAAACTTCCATCAGAAAACCCTGATAGCCAGGCAGAGCCACGTCAAGCCCATTTTATAGACCTGTGGCGTCCTCTAGTGGCGAAAATAAGGACGTGAATCAAGTGGGCGGAGATAGAACTGGCAAGGATATGGAGAGAAAAAAAAATACATTGAACAAATTCAAACGCTTTTCCTGGAAATTCTACGGAACCCGCCACAACTTCACCACATGACATTTCAGAAAGAAAATGCGACACTCCTTCCCCGAACACTGGAAGGCCTAGATTTCATTCAATGGCCGCGGTTACTTAACCATTATTTCATTAAATATCACAGACAGGACATTTTGGACCCTGGCATCACCGAGAAAGATACAACTTCAAGCCACATGTAGGTTTTGATCACGTTATAGCAGAGTAAAAAGGTTGAACCGAAAGCAGCACACCAGCCCGTCACTAGGCGATTACAACATCGTCTACTCATACGGGGTTCCCGTAAACCCATCGTTATTGTAACCAGATGACCATATTGCAAACACTTTCGATATTACTAATTGTGAAAGAATAAAACACAGCTGGCAGAAACACAACGTGCAAAATGCGTTTGCTACTTTTCCTAAAGCCTACGTCTTAGTAGTTTTAGGCAACGAATAGGAAACTTCGCATCTACCTTGTTACGTTGTAGTAGCCTGTGTAATAAATGTTTGTAACCAACGCGCATAATCATCTCTTAATTAGGATGCATTGTTCCAATCGTTGGACATAGCATACCAGTAGCCTATAAAGTAGGCATTCACTCAATACCATTCGTTCTAGATCTAATTTTGGCTAAACATTCTCTGATACGGCAATTCTGGTTAATTATGCAACATTATAAGCCTGTGTTAATTAGTCTATAACAGTAAAATCGTTTATCGTACCTGTTTGTGCATGCTGTTTTCTCATGGGAGGTGCCGTTGCTGCACACTGTAACAGAAAAACCTTCGTAACACATCTTCTTTCCACACGAATGACGTTCGTTCAGCCACGTAGCCTCCCAAAACCGTTCCCCAAATTAAGTAATAGCTGAATAATGTGTCAAAAATCCTTACTCCATTTAGAAAATGTCGTCTTGCAGAAACTGTACACGCAGATACATTATGAAATCGTTGCTTGGGAGAGATGAGAGCATTTAGAGAATCAGCCATGGGCATGGCACAACGATTAGTCTCGTGTTGTTGCACAATTTCAAAGCTGTACAGTAATCTCTAATCTTGCATATCGTCTTCCAAAATGAATGTACAGCCCTCTCGCAGAAGAATTGAACATTCCGTTTCAAAATCGCTAAGCCAAGTACGTAGCTGCTACAACCGCCGGTATAGGCTATGCGTGCACCGCGGGCGGGTTTGCCACACGCATGTTCAATCCAAACAAGCCTTTAGATATCAATATATTTTAGGACACCAGGACCAAAGCGGCGATGGATACTAAGAAATTGCGCAGTTCTTAATCAATTGAAACGCATACTGTTTCCCCAACTCTCCTGTTGTAATGGCTCTTATCTTCCTCCTCCCTCCCTCTCGCTCTCTCTCTCTTTCCCTCTCATGCAGGTTTATTTTTGGTGGACGAGTCTTGGACATAAACTGCCAGCCTTATTACTAACTGGCAAACACACTGTAGGGCTTGCTGAAATGCTCTTAGCCTCTATTCTTCAGAGCACAAATGACCCTGATTTTTCCATTATTTGAGGGCTTGATCAATCATTTCTGCTATAATTTCAGTTGGACATAATGCAAGTCCATAAGGGGCATTTAGGATTTATAAAGTTATTTTATATAGTGATGTTTTCATAATAATGATTTCCTTTAGATAACAGGCCAGTTCACCACCGTGGATAATAGTTAGTTTACTAAACACACTATCAAGGGTTAGCACATTGGATTTGACAAAACATTTCTCTAGGAATAGTGGATCTCGTTTTACAGCATTTAATTGAATAAGCAGACTGGAAAGTTTGCTTCCAATAGAAAATGCCTCAAACAAACACCAGAGGAGTTCTGTAAAAGACAAGACAAGGTGATTTTTTTTAATACTATTGACCCTCTTCTTCAGAAAGTGTAATGCACAATAACGACTGTACATGTTACGTTGAGAGTTTTCTCATCTCAAATTAAAAATGTGTTTCTCGCTTTCAACAAACAAGACTGAGCCAACACTTTCCCTTGCAACACTGCCTCAGAGGAACTTAAAAGCTTATTTGAATTTGAATTCAGCATGTTGCTATGAGCTCCCGAACAACAACTGGTAGCACACGCACACACACACATACACACACACAGCCCAGACCTGGGCCACATAAAGAGGCCCTCTCTCCGTCTCTTTCAGAAGGCATTCCCACCTGAATACGGCCTTGAACTGGAGGGAGGCGCTCACTACCTCCCTCCTTCACAACCGTTTCTTCTGTTTCCCTTTCTCCCCAGCCCCTCTCTTGTTTTCCCCTCCTTTGAATAACTTTGTGTTGAAGCCTTTTACAGTGTGTGTGTGTGTGTGTGTGTCTAGAGTGAGTACTCGCTCAGCAAATGTCTCTTGATTTAGTTAATTAGAATGCCCCTCCTACTTCCACTTTGAGAAAATGTGTTAGCATAAATATTTCCATCTCATCTCGTTAAGCACATTGTGTTTGTGTGTGTGTGTGTATGCACACAGTTTGCCATCCTGACATAAAATGTGCCATTCAGACATTTCAGCACTTTGCCAATCCTACAAACAAACGCAGAAAGTTGAAGCATACACACACAGCAGGGGTTTTTTCTGTATCAAACAGGGGCTTAGGTGGTGGGTGTGGCAGAGGGCGTGGCAATGGGAGGAGTTGGCACTGGATTTGAGATGGAGCTGAGAGAAAATGCAATTCTGTGCATTATGCCATGGCTAATGCGGTGTTCTTTTGCTGAAACGTAATAACACAATCAATACTGCTAAATTAATTGTTTTTTGGAATTTGAAATTCTCCCTGACTGTCTTCTCTTTTATTTTGGGGATTGTTCATTCTCAAAGATTATATTATTAAAATATATATATTTTCTCTCTACTTTCTATCAAGGTTTTAGTAATTTAAGTTCCCACTGAATGTGTTTTTCCATCCCAAGAAATAAACAATAATATTTAGACATTAGGGCTTGAACTCCTTCTTGATCTTCCTTAGTGACATCTGGATGTTGTGAATGTCTCTGTGTGTTACTGTGTCTTCTGTGTGAACTATTGTTTACCTGTGCAGGAATATACACTGCTCAAAAAAATAAAGGGAACACTTAAACAACACAATGTAACTCCAAGTCAATCACACTTCTGTGAAATCAAACTGTCCACTTAGGAAGCAACACTGATTGACAATACATTTCACATGCTGTTGTGCAAATGGAATAGACAACAGGTGGAAATTATAGGCATTTAGCAAGACACCCCCAATAAAGGAGTGGTTCTGCAGGTGGGGACCACAGACCACTTCTCAGTTCCTATGCTTCCTGGCTGATGTTTTGTTCACTTTTGAATGCTGGCGGTGCTTTCATTCTAGTGGTAGCATGAGACGAAGTCTACAACCCACACTAGTGGCTCAGGTAGTGCAGCTCATCCAGGATGGCACATCAATGTGAGCTGTGGCAAGAAGGTTTGCTGTGTCTGTCAGCGTAGTGTCCAGAGCATGAAGGCGCTACCAGGAGACAGGCCAGTACACCAGGAGACGTGGAGGAGGCCGTAGGAGGGAAACTACCCAGCAGCAGGACCGCTACCTCCGCCTTTGTGCAAGGAGGAGCACTGCCAGAGCTCTGCAAAATCACCTCCAGCAGGCTACAAATGTGCATGTGTCTGCTCAAACGGTCAAAAACAGACTCCATAAGGGTGGTATGAGGGCCCTACGTCCACAGGTGGGGGTTATGCTTACAGCCCAACACCGTGCAGGACGTTTGGCATTTGCCAGAGAACACCAAGATTGGTAAATTCGCCACTGGCGCCCTGTGCTCTTCACAGATGAAAGCAGGTTCACACTGAGCACGTGACAGACGTGACAGAGTGGCGACGCCGTGGAGAACGTTCTGCTGCCTGCAACATCCTCCAGCATGAACGGTTTGGCGGTGGGTCAGTCATGATGTGGGGGGGCCGCACAGCCCTCCATGTGCTCGCCAGAGATAGCCTGACTGCCATTAGGTACCGAGATGAGATCCTCAGACTCCTTGTGAGACCATATGCTGCTGTGGTTGGCCCTGGGTTCCTCCTAATGCAAGACAATGCTAGACCTCATGTGGCTGGAGTGTGTCAGCAGTTCCTGCAAGAGGAAGGCATTGATGCTATGGACTGGCCCGCCCGTTCCCCAGACCTGAATCCAATTGAGCACATCTGGGACATCATGTCTCGCTCCATCCACCAACTCCACGTTGCACCACAGACTGTCCAGGAGTTGGTGGATGCTTTAGTCCAGGTCTGGGAGGAGATCCCTCAGGAGACCATCCGCCACCTCATCAGGAGCATGCCCAGGCATTGTAGGGAGGTCATACAGGCACGTGGAGGCCACACACACTACTGAGCCTAATTTTGACTTGTTTTAAGGACATTACATCAAAGTTGGATCAGCCTGTAGTGTGGTTTTCTACTTAAATTTTGAGTGTGACTCCAAATCCAGACCTCCATGGGTTGATACATTTGATTTCCATTGATAATTTGTGTGTGATTTTGTTGTCAGCACATTCAACTATTGTAAAGAAAAAAGTATTTAATAAGAATATTTCATTCATTCAGATCTAGGATGTGTTATTTTAGTGTTCCCTTTATTTTTTTGGAGCAGTGTATATATACAGTGGGGAAAAAAATATTTGGTCAGCCACCAATTGTGCAAGTTTCCCACTTAAAAAGATGATGAAAATTACAGGCCTCTCATAGGTACACTTCAACTATGACAGACAAAATGAGAAAAAAAATCCAGAAAATCACATTGTAGGATTTTTTATGAATTTATTTGCAAATTATGGTGGAAAATAAGTATTTAGTCACCTACAAACAAGCAACATTTCTGGCTCTCACAGACCTGTAACCTCTTCTTTAAGAGGCTCCTCTGTCCTCCACTCGTTACCGGTATTAATGGCACCTGTTTGAACTTGTTATCAGTATAAAAGACACCTGTCCACAACCTCAAACAGTCACACTCCAAACTCTACTATAGCCAAGACCAAAGAGCTGTCAAAGGACACCAGAAACAAAATTGTAGACCTGCACCAGGCTAGGAAGACTGAATCTGCAATAGGTAAGCAGCTTGGTTTGAAGAAATCAACTGTGGGAGCAATTATTAGGAAATGGAAGACATACGAGACCACTGATAATCTCCCTCGATCTGGGGCTCCACGTAAGATCTCACCCCGTGGGGTCAAAATGATCACAAGAATGGTGAGCAAAAATCCCAGAACCACACGGGGGGACCTAGTGAATGACCTGCAGAGAGCTGGTACCAAAGTAACAAAGCCTACCATCAGTAACACACTACGCCGCCAGGGACTCAAATCCTGCAGTGCCAGACGTGTCCCCCTGATTAAGCCAGTACATGTCCAGGCCCGTCTGAAGTTTGCTAGAGAGCATTTGGATGATCCAGAAGAAGATTGGGAGAATGTCATATGGTCAGATGAAACCAAAATATAACTTTTGGGTAAAAACTCAACTCGTCGTGTTTGGAGGACAAAGAATGCTGAGTTGCATCCAAAGAACACCATACCTACTGTGAAGCATGGGGGTGGAAACATCATGCTTTGGGGCTGTTTTTCTGCAAAGGGACCAGGACGACTGATCCGTGTAAAGGAAAGAATGAATGGGGCCATGTATCGTGAAATTTTGAGTGAAAACCTCCTTCCATCAGCAAGGGCATTGAAGATGAAACGTGGCTGGGTGTTTCAGCATGACAATGATCCCAAACACACCGCCCGGGCAACGAAGGAGTGGCTTCGTAAGAAGCATTTCAAGGTCCTGGAGTGGCCTAGCCAGTCTCCAGATCTCATCCCCATAGAAAATCTTTGGAGGGAGTTGAAAGTCCGTGTTGCCCAGCAACAGCCCCAAAACATCACTGCTCTAGAGGAGAACTGCATGGAGGAATGGGCCAAAATACTAGCAACAGTGTGTGAAAACCTTGTGAAGTCCAGACAAAGGGTATATAAGTATCGAGATAAACTTTTGTTATTGACCAAATACTTATTTTCCACCATAATTTGCAAATAAATTCATTAAAAATCCTACTATGTGATTTCCTGGATTTTTTTTCTAATTTTGTCTGTCATAGTTGAAGTGTACCTATGATGAAATTTACAGGCCTCTCATCTTTTTAAGTGGGAGAACTTGCACAATTGGTGGCTGACTAAATACTTTTTGCCCCACTGTATGTAATGGACATATAATGGATTTCAATGGCAGAAAACCCCTGCCCAGGTAAACAACATTTCACACAGAAGACACAGTAACACACAGAGACATTCACATCCAGATGTCACTAAGGAAGATCAAGGAGTTCAAGCACCCAGAGTTCTCATGGCACATTCATTCATACAGTCTGGGAGTGCTCTTTTGGCAATCAGTGGCTTCATCATTATCAAGCATTTTGTCCAAACGCATTCCATGTCTTTGCAACGTGCTACTGCTTAATGATGAGTCTTCACTTAACTTAACATACAGGCATAGAAGGAGTTGGCTTGCCAGACTAATAGCAGCCAAGAAAATGGTTGCCTTACGATACGATGGCAAGCCCCACACACTCTGCCACACCAGCAATGAATTTCCTCATTCCTGGTCATAGCTCAACTTGAATGACCAATCTCTTGAATGCATGGCGCAAAGTCAGACAATGTTAATATGGACTACAACCCTTGGCAGTTTAAAATCACTTCTTTGATATACAGTGCCTTCGGAAAGTATTCAGAGCCCTTGACCTTTTCCACATTTTGTTAAGTTGCAGCCTTATTCTAAAATGGATTCATTTGTTCTCCCCCATCAATCTACACACAATACCCCATAATGACAAAGCAAAAAATAATTTATAAAAATAAATAATGAAATATTACATTTACATAAGTATTCCGACCCTTAACTCGGTACTTTGTTGAAGCACTTTTGGCAGCGATTACAGCCTCAAGTCTTCTTGGGGTGTTACAGCCTCAAGTCTTCTGTATTTGGGGTGTTTTTCCCATTCTTCTCTGCAGATCCTCTCAAGCTCTGTCAAGTTGGATGGGGAGCGTCGCTGCACAGCTATTTTCAGGTTTCTCCAGAGATGTTAGATCGGGTTCAAGTCAGGCTCTGGCTGGGTCACTCAAGCACAATCAGAGGCTTGTCCCGAAGCCACTCCTGCATTGTCTTGGCTGTGTGTCCTGTTGGAAGGTGAACCTTCGCCCCCAGTCGGAGGTCCTGAGCGCTCTGGAGCAGGTTTTCATCAAGGATGTCTCTGTACTTTGCTCCGTTCATCTTTGCCTCGATCCTGACTAGTCTCCCAGTCCCTGCCTCTGAAAAACATCCCCACAGCATGATGCTGCCACCACCATGCTTCACCATAGGGATGGTGCCAGATTTCAGATTTCATTCAAGCCAAAGAGTTCAATCTTGGTTTCATCAGAGCAGATGATCTTGTTTCTCATGGTCAGAGTCCTTTAGGTGCATTTTGGCAAACTCCAAGCACAACTTATGTGCCTTTTATTGCCTTTTATTTGCTGCAGAAATGGTTGTCCTTCTGGAAGGTTCTCCCATCCCCACAGATGAACTATAGAGCTCTGTCAGAGTGAACATTGGGTTCTTGGTCCCCTCCCCTCCCCTCCCTGACCAAGACCCTTCTCCCCCGATTGCTCAAATTGGCCAGGCGGCCAGCTCTAGGAAGAGTCTTGGTGTTTCCAAACTTCATCCATTTAAGAATGATGGAGGCCACTGTGTTCTTGGGGACCTTCAATGCTGCAGACATTGTTTGGTACCCTTCCTCAGATCTGTGCCTTGACACAATCCTGTCTCGGAGCTCTATGGACAATTCCTTTGACCTCATGGCTTGGTGTTTGCTCTGACATGCACTGTCAACTGTGGGATCTTATATAGACAGGTGTGTGCCTTTCCAAATCATGACCAATCAATTGAATTTACCACAAGTGGACTCCAATCAAGTTGTAGAAACATCTCAAGGATGACCAATGGCCTAAATGTTAAATAAAATAAATAAAATCGAAACAGGATGCATCTGAGCTCAATTTCAAGTCTCATTAGCGAAGGGTCTGAATACTTATGTAAATAATGTAATTCTGTTTTGGATTTTTTATAAATTTGAAAAAATGGCTAAAAACCTGTTTTTAGCTTCATCATTATGGAGTATTGTGTGTAGATTGCTGATACAGATTGTAGATTGCTGATACATTGAAAAAATATATACATTTTAGAATAAGCCTGTAACGTAACAAAATGTGGAAAAAGTCAAGGGGTCTGAATACTTTCCCGAAGGCACTGTATGCACTCAGATAAGCAGGTCCTGTAGGTGGGAAGGGAAGTCGGAGATAAATGTGTGTATGTGGTTTGGGTTTTTCTGTCCTGTCAACCAAAAAAGTATAAAAACTTGATCACAAAAAAAGGGGTACAAGGTTCTACTGTGGATAATACATCTAGTCTGTCTGTGTGTCTGAATAATTACCAGAGAATAATTACAATGAAGAGATGGTCTATTTATTCAAGTGTGTGTGTGATGTAATGTCTGTGTCCTGTCTCTGTGTGTGCGTGTGTGTGCCTTTAATGTATTGTGGAGAGCTCTTTCAGCAGGTTAAAAGGGGTCACAGTGGAAAGAGTGATGTAGTGCTGTATTAGGAAGTGAATCATGAGGAGTTGAAAATAGAGCAATGTGGGAGTCCTTGATACAACCATATCAGTCATACCCCAAAGAGTAAATCAACATTTATTTTATTTGCAAAATCAGTTAATTAATTCATATTTTATTCTAATTATTAAAAAATATTAGAATAAAGTACTATCATTTCAGTAATTTTTTGGGAGAAATTTGAATATATTTAAACAAATAATACCCTGACATAAATAACAAGAATGATGCAAATTAACATACAAAATATTCAAATGACTATTCAAAAGGCATGTGGTGGAGAATGTTTGTGTTTTACTTAAGATTATTGTATTCATTAATACAGTGTGATTCCGAGATGTGCATGAAGGTTGTGTATACTGTGTGTGTGTGTAGCCACTTAGTTGTCTAGACTCATGAGCAGAGCGGTTCCTCTTTTGATCCAGTGGTCAAAAGGCACAGCTCCAGACTTCAGGTCCACCCCCACCACAAAGGAGGGTCTTCCCCCATCACCCGAACGCACTGGGAAGTAGTAGCATGGACACAAGTACATACCTAGACACACACACACACACACACAGACATTACATCAGTCACTTGGCAGAAAGAGAGAGAGACACAGAGAGAGAGAGAGAGAGAGAGAGAGAGAGAGACACACACGGAGAGAGATGTTTTATTTTTTTGTCTTACTCTTGGCTATCTTCTTGCGGTTCTCAACAGGTTTGAAGTGGATGGTGGGGATGGGGCAGACCAGCTGCATTGGCTTAGCCTCCACCAGACAGGAGTTCTTCTTGTCCCAGCCAGCCCCTTCCAGATACAGCCCCCGGATAAACACCCCGTCCTGAGGAGGGGAGGAAAGAGGGAAGAAGAAGGAGAAAGTTGCATGACTTACAATAGATTAGGGTTTTCTTCTGACCGTGCGGTCTGACCAGGAAGAGTATTCCGAGCTCTAAACTAGACACATTGAGGGAAAAGAGTTGTGGAGAAAAGGACACTGATTTATAGTGAAAACAGGTGTCTCACCTTGGGTGGGAAAAGGAGGTTGTTGTCATCCACTGTCGCAACAATAAACTCCCAGGATAGAGTGTCCACTGACACCTGTGGGTAATACATAAGTGTTAGTCAGATTTTCATGAAGTCTCCCATTGACCTCAACGCATGACGAAGTGAACATTTTACTTTAGAGGTTAACTTGGCATGGTTGAAGTTCAAGTACTCTTTATTATCCCGACAGCGGTACTGCATATCCTTAGAAAAGTTATTATGTGGGCAAACACGACCCATTCCTGTGCAGCAGTTTACGAGGGTGTGCGGTATAGAGTAGTTATGGTTAGTTTGTGAACACAGTTTGAACGTTTTCTCAGTCGTTGTGTTTGGTGAGTGTGCAGAGTAAGGGGTCTGTGCTGTGTGTGTGTACGTGTTTGTGTTGGTGTGTGTGTACGTGTTTGTGTTGGTGTGTGTGTGTGTATAAATAAACAGTACCAGTCCAAAGTTTGGACACACCGACTCATTCAAGGGTTTTTCTATATTTTTACTGTTTTCTACATTGTAGAATAATAGTGAAGACATCAACTATGAAATAACACATATGGAATCATGTAGTAACCAAAAAAGTGTTTCATATTTGAGATTCTTCAAAGTAGCCACCCTTTGCCTTGGTTCCCATCGTGAAGCATGGAGGAGGTGTGATGGTGCTTTGCTGGTGACACTGTCAGTGATTAATTTAGAAGCAAAATAAGCAATGGACATTAGACCAGTGGAAATCTGTCCTTTGGTCTGATAAGTTCAAATTTTAGATTTTTGGTTCCAACCACTGTGTCTTTGTGAGACGAAGAATAGGTGAACGGATGATCTCCGCATGTGTGGTTCTCACCGTGAAGCATGAAAGAGGAGGTGTGATGGTGACACTGTCAGTGATTTATTTTGAATTCAAGGCTCACTTAACCTGCATGGCTACCACAGCATTCTGCAGCGATACGTCATCCCATCTGGTTTGCGCTTAGTCAGGAGTGTCATTTGTTTTTCAACAAGACAATGACCCAATACACCTCCAGGTGTTATTTCACCAAGAAAGAGAGTGATGGAGTGCTGCATCAGATGACCTGGCTTCCACAATCACCTGACCTCAACCCAATTGAGATGCTTTGGGATGAGTTGGACCGCAGAGTGAAGGAAAGCAGCCAACAATTTCTCAGCATATGTTTTTTATTTTAATTTTACAAGGCAAGTCAGTTAAGAACAAATTCTTATTTTCAATGACGGCCTAGGAACAGTGTGTTAACTGCCTTCGTCAGGGGCAGATCGACAGATTTTTACCTTGTCAGCTCGGGGATTCGATCTTGCAACCTTTCGGTTACTAGTCCAACACTCTAACCACTAGTCTACCTGCCTCCATGTCGGAACTCCTTCAAGAGAGCATTCCAGGTGAAGCTGGTTGAGAGAATGCCAAGAGTGTGCAAAGCTGTCATCAAGGCAAAGGGTGGCTACTTTGAAGAATCTAAAATATTTGTTGATCTGTTTAACACTTTTTTGGTTACTACATGATTCCATATGTGTTATTTAATAGTTCTGACGTCTTCACTATTTTTCTACAATGTAGAAAATAGTAAAAATAAAGAAAAACCCTTGAATGAGTAGGTGTGTCCAAACTTTTGACTGGTTCAGTATGTGTGTGTGGCCTCACGCTGTGCTGACGTGCGGACGACTGTAACACAGCGGTGAGGAAGCCAGTGGGAAAGGTGAAGCCAGAGAGCCAGAAGAGGGTAGGGGGGTGGGCCGTCTCTGCCCAGCGGGCAAACTGCTCCACGCGCTGGCACAGGTCCCTGGTCCACGATGCCAGCGGCTTCAAAGACGGGTAGGCCTGAGGAGACAGGCAAAGAAAGAGACAGAGACACACAGCAACGTCAATAGTATATGCTGTCCTGCTATAGTAACTGTCCCAGCAGCATCATATGAACCTGTAGTGTTCGGTTCCTCTAGGCCTGTACTCAGTGAGTCAGTGTTCTGTTATTGAAGGTGTGTTAACCCATCATCCTGCCTGCACAGACTACCTCCCAAATGGCACCCTATGCATATGTAGTGCACTAGGGTAGGGAATTAGGGTGCCATTTGGGAAGAAACACTCATTTTCTACTGACTGACCCCCATACACACTGGACTGGAAACACAATCCAACTGTTATTATGTCCTAAGGTTCAATTCTTCATTAAAACAGTGTAGAACTCGTTCCACTAGTCAGTGAGACCGCTGTGGTCTGCCAAAGATTCTACTGCGTGTTAGAGGATGGGGCGGATGAAAAAAGGAGTGTGTGTGTGTCTCTTCAGAGGGGTCATTGAGGGCAGTTTATGTTTATGTGGGTGCGCCCTTGTGTGTGTGTGTGTGTGTGTGTGTGTGTGGGTGTGTGCGTGTCTGTGTGTGTGTGGGTGTGCGTGTCTGCCTGTGTGTGTGTCTGGTCCACTGGGTCATCAGGTGGACACTTGGTGCCTAAACAAAGTCACAATGCCGTATCTGGGGCTGAGGGGAAGCTGGGGGGGTAATTGCAGTGTAATAAGTAGAGTAAACCTGCTGTCTCTGCTCCAGTTCCCTTCCTAAAGCCCAACCAGCCCAGTGCTGACTATTACAGTACAGCCAGACAAAGAGAGACAGACAGAGGGAGAGACAGAGGGAGAGACAGTGGGATAGAGAGAGAGAAAAGAAAGAGGGAGAGAGAGAAAAAGAGTGCGAGAAAGAGGGAGAAAGAGAGTGAGAGAGCGAGAGAAAGGGACAGAGAGGGAGAGCGAGAGGGAGAGACAGAGGGAGCGACAGAGGGAGCGACAGAGGGAGAGAGAGAAAAGAAAGAGGGAGAGCGAGAGAGAGGAGAGAGAGAAAAAGAGTGCGAGAAAGAGGGAGAGAGAGAAAGAGTGAGAGAAAGGGACAGAGAGAGAGAGGGAAAGAGGCCTGCTCTACCCTGTTACTGGCCCCCTCTTTATGAGAGGAGGACAGGATGGCCATTAATGCTTCAGCTCCAGCTGTGTCTCTCTCTCTCTCAACTCCACTGCCTCATTACTCTACCCTCTATATCTAGTCCCCTACTTCCTTCTGCTTTCCTCACTATTTTTCCCCCTGTCTGTCAAGCTCTCTCTCCCTGCTCTTTCTCTCATTGATTGCCCCTCTCTCTCTCCCTGTCCCTTCTCCGGGGATGAACAACAACCCCTTCTAGAACACTATCCCCCCTCCTTCTCTTGCTCTCTCTCCTTCCGTCCATGTTCCATTCACCCCTGGCAGGCATGGCAGACTGTCATTATATTTCTGCTCCCTCAGACTCATGGCTTTAATTTTGGCCAGGCTGCCTCGCTCGTCCTAGAAAACGTGGATCTGTGTGTGTGTGCGCGCGCATGTGTGAGTATGTGTGTGTCCCTTCCCCCCTCTCCTGCCCCAGGCTCACACACTGACGTTTTCCAGTCCGATCAGATTGCTCCTTTTGACATAGCCGAGATGGCTTCTGACAGCCTCCATGTTCTTCTATAAATCACACTGATACTGGACTTTCCCACTGGGCCCACACTGGTTGAATCAACGTTGTTTCCACATCATTTCAATGAAATTCCGTTAAACCAACGTGGAATAGACATTGAATTGACGTCCGTGCCCAGTGGGTATGTCCCCACTACCCAAATTGACCATTCATTTGACCATGGAAGCGTGTTTTGGGGAAAGTATGGTATTAAATGCTACATAAGGGAATGGACCTTATGTACCATCAACAGCTGCTGCTCTGCCTTGATAGTGTCTGTGGGTTGTCTTGTTGTTAGGTATAAGGCTGAATATGTAACGTCATCAATTCAACCTCACTGTATCGATCAGCAGAACGTTCCTGTAAAGTCAAATTGAAATCCCATTTTGTTGGTCACGTGCCGAATACAACAGGTGTAGACTTTATAGTGAAATGCTTACTTACGAGCCCCTTCCCAACAACGCAGAGTTAAAAAGTAAGACCAATATTTGCAAAATAAAAAATGAAATAGTAAGACAGTAAAAACAATAAGGAGGCTATACGCAAGGAGTACCAGGATGAGTCAATGTGCAGGGGTACGAGGTAGTTGAGGTCATTGAAGTAATACAGATTCTACATGTGTGTAGGGGTAAAAGTCACTAGGCAATCAGGACATACAGTGCCTTCGGAAAGTATTCAGACCCCTTGACTTCTTCCACATTTTGTTATGTTACTTATTCTAAAATGGATTAAATAATAACAATTCCTCAGCAATCTACACACAATACCCCATAAAAAATGGGGTAAATAGGTTTTTAGAAATGTTTGCAAATGTATTAAAGGATTGTGTCGAGGCACAGATCTGAAGAAGTGTACCAAAAAATCTCTGCAGCATTAAAGGTTCCCAAGAACACAGTGACCTCCATAATTCTTAAATGGAAGAAGTTTGGAACCACCAAGACTCTTCCTAGAGCTGACCGCCTGGCCAAACAAGCAATCGAGGGAGAAGGGCCTCGGTCAGGGAGATGACCAAGAACCCAATGGTCACTCTGACAGAGCTCTAGAGTTCCTCTGTGGAGATGGGAGAACCTTCCAGAAGGACAACCATCTCTGCAGCACTCCACCAATCAGGCCTTTATGGTAGAGTGGCCAGACGGAAGCCACTCCTCAATAAAAGGCTCATGACAGCCTGCTTGAGGTTTGCCCAAACATAACTAAAGACTCTCAGATCATGAGAAACAAGATTCTCTGGTCTGATGAAACCTAGATTGAACTCTTTGGCCTGAATGTCAAGTGTCACGGCTGGAGGAAACCTGGCACCATCCCTACGATGAAGCATGGTGGTGGCAGCATCACGCTGTGGGTCCATTTTTCAGCAGCAGGGACTGGGAGTCAGGATCGAGGCAAAGATGAATGGAGCAAAGTACCTGCTCCAGAGCCCTCAGGACCTCAGACTGTGGCGACTGTTCACCTTCCAACAAGACAACAACCCTAAGCACACAGCCAAGACAATGCACGAGTGGCTTGGAGACAAGTCTCTGAATGACGACGAGTGGCCCAGCCAGGGGCCTGACTTGAACCCCGATTGAACATCTCTGCTGAGACCTGAAAATAGCTGTGCAGCGACGCTCCCCATCCAACCTGACAGAGCTTGAGAGGATCTGCAGAGAAGAATGGGAGAAACACCCCAAATACAGGTGTGCCAAGCTTGTAGCGTCAGACCCAAGAAGACTTGAGGCTGTAATCACTGCCAAAGGTGCTTCAACAAAGTACTGAGTTAAGGGTCTGAATACTTATGTAAATGTGGTATTGATTTAAAAAATATATATATATAAATTAGCAAAAGAAAATCTAAAAACGTGTTTTTGCTTTGTCATCATGGGGTATTGTGTGTGAATTGTTGAGGGGAAAAAACGATTTCATAAATTTTTAGAATAAGGCTGTAACCTAAAAAAATGTGGAAAAAGTCAAGGGTCTGAATACTTTCCAAATAGCCTTTAGCTCAGTGCGGATGTTGTCTGTAATCCATGGCTTCTGGTTGGGGATATGTACGTATGTCACTGTCACTGTCGGGACAACGTCGTCGATGCACTTATTAATGAAGCCGGTGACCGATGTGGTAAACACCTCAATGCCATCAGATGAATCCCAGAACATATGCCAATCTGTGCTAGCGAAAGAGTCCTGTAGCTTAGCATCCGCTTCATCGAACCACTTCTGTATTGAGCTGGCAATTCCTGTTTGAGTTTTTGCTTGTTAGCAGAAATCAGGAGGATAGAGCTATTGCCCTATTTACCAAATGGAGGGCGAGAGAGAGATGTGTATGCGTCTCTGTGTGTGTAGTAAAGGTGATCTAGAGTTGTAATTCCTCTATTTGCACAGGTGACATGCTGGTAGAAATGAAGTAAAACGGATTTCAGTTTTCCTGCATTAACATTACTGGCCACTAGGAGCGCCGCCTCTGGATGAGCATGTTCTTGTTTGCTTATGGCCCTATACAGCTCGTTGAGTGTGGTAAATAGACAGCTCTGAAAAATACAGATCTCTCGTGGTAAATAGTATGGTCCACTGCTTGTCATGCGGTATTCTAACTCGGGTGAGCAGAACCTCGAGCCTTCCTTAATACTAGAGATCATGTACCAGCTGTTGTTAATAAAGAGACACACACAACCCCCCTGATCTTCCCGGACTCTGCCGTTCTGTCCTGCCGATACATAGAAAAACCAGCTAGATGTATATTATTCATGTCCTTGTTCAGCCATGACTCCGAGAAGCATAGTATATTACAGTTCCTAATGTCCCGAAGGGGGCTCATCCAGTTTATTCTCCAGTCATTGTACATTCGCCAATAGAACAGAGGGTAGAGGTGATTCATTAATTTGCCGCTGTAGTCACATCAGGGTGCCCGAGCCGGCCTCTACAGTGCCATCTTCACCTTCGAGTGACAGGGATTAGGGCCTGGTCTGAGGTTAATCAATATGTCATTCACCTCCAACTCATTGAAGTAGAAGTCCTAGTCCAAATCGAGGTTAGTGATGGCTGTTCTAATGAACAGAAGCTCTTTTCGGTCATAGGAAACGAGAGTTAAGACCAGTGCAAAAAAATACACAAAATAGCACAAGTGGTCAAGAGCCCGTAAAATGGCTGCCATTCCCTCCAGCTAAAAGTGATTTTCTGACCATGATCTGGATGTACAGATTTGTTGATATCGCTGTGCTCACATAATAGAATGGTGCCTGGTTACATGAATGATGTGTAGATGTTGCAATCACCATAGCACAAGGGCAGATACTAGTGATGTTGCTGCCACTGGGGCAGTTACTACAGCAGAATCAAATGCCTTGAGATAAATGGTAAATGTGTGTTTTTTGTGTGTCTATGACCTGTAACAATCCATGAGTGTGTGGTTATGTATGTGTCTGTGTGTGTCCTACCTTAACCCAAAGTGGGGGGACGCGGGCATCGAAGATGCAGTGGAATGTTTCCTCCAGGCTGCTAGACATCACCACCAGACCCTTGATCCCCTTCTCCAGCTCTATCAGAGACGACCTAGACACACACACACACACGTACACACGCTCAGTTAAACTATCCATCCAGTACTCTGTTTTTACACCCCCCCCCCCCTCTGTCTGTCCTACCTGATGGTGTGTAGCAGGGCATTGTATCTCTGGATCTCCTGCAGTAGGACCACGTTGAGAGGTGAGGGGTCGTCAGCCAGCAGGACTCTGGTCCCTTCATAGTCTATCAGGCCTGGGATCTTCTGCAGCACGTCTGCTGCTAACTCCAATACCTGGAGAGAGAGGGGAGCGACTGAAACTCTTACTGATAGTGAATATGCAGAAAATACAGAGCTACACACAAATGCACATGACACAGCCTCTAACTCTAACCCCCCCCACCCATCCCACTCACCTTATTCTCTCTGGTGGGCCCGGCAGCTGCTCCGGCAGTAGCTCCACTAGTGACCTGGGGCTGCAGGGAGAGCAGGGTGTCAAACAAGGTCCTGGTCTCAGCAATCTGGGAGGCGATGTCGGCGTTGGGGTGCTGGCCGAACACCTCGGGGTGCTCCGTGGCTGGGAGGAGGCTTATGTACTCCCTGTAGGAGGACTGGGGCCCGTCCCGGGGGATGTAGTAGGTAGAGAGAGAGGAGAGTCTAGAGAGAGGGGAGAAGAGACTGTTAACTCTACATAACCCCTAACCCTGTAGGAGGACTAGGGCCCGTCCCGGGGGATGTAGTAGGAAGAGAGAGAGGAGAGTCTAGATAGAGGGAAGAAGAGACTGTTAACACTACATAACCCTGTAGGAGGACTAGGGCCCGTCCCAGGGGATGTAGTAGGTAGACAGAGAGGAGAGTCTAGATAGAGGGGAGAAGAGACTGTTAACACTACATAACCCTGTAGGAGGACTAGGGCCCGTCCCGGGGGATGTAGTAGGTAGACAGAGAGGAGAGTCTAGATAGAGGGGAGAAGAGACTGTTAACACTACATAACCCTGTAGGAGGACTAGGGCCCGTCCCGGGGGATGTAGTAGGTAGACAGAGAGGAGAGGAAAGTATTACAGTACAACATTGTTGTCCAATCCCAAATTGACCCTTAGAAAGTACTGGATAGGCAGGAATAAGCAGCAACAGGGCTGGACTCCTCAGAGTGACTGTAATATCAACGCTGGCCACATGGTGGTGCTCACGGTCCTCAGTCTTTATGAGTACCTGTAACCAGACAGCAGCCGCAGTAAGCTCTGCCATGACTAGATCTTTATGTGTGTTTGAGGAGAGAGAGAGTGAAAGAGACAGTCGTTTGTGTGTGTGTGTGTGTGTGTGTATCGCTGTGTGTGCTTGTACGCGCGTGTCATCCTCACTTGAAGAATGGCGCGGCGACGGCGGCCTCACAGAAGTAGTCGTTGATGTACGTGGTGAGCAGGCGTCTGTCAAAGTCGTCAGTCACGTGACCACCGTAGTTGACCCCAGCGATCAGGTACTTGAGGGCGTCCCAGGGGATCTCCTCGTACTCATCTAAATACAGACTCATCAGACTCTCACTAACCTGGAGGAGGGATGAGGACACGCCTGCTGTTAGCACCCCTAGGGGGTGATTTATACACTGCTTTTGGTCTCACGCAACAGGATGTAGAGTGGTCAGCATTTTGTTAGTCTTCATTGTCTTACAAGGGAAAGGAGTAGGTGAAAAATTCTGTCACCGTATTCAAGCATTCTTCATCATCAAATCTTCACAATCCATATCAGACTCAGAAATACCTGACATTCCCCTCTCCTAATTGACTATTTTTACCAAGTAGAAAGAGCCAAGTTGTGGATAGTTTTAAGACTACGACTGGAAGCCATTTTTGTGTGTGTGACTTACCTCGAAGTCAGAGTCGTTGAAGCCGTAGATAATGTTCCAGCCCAGCTGTAGGAACTTCTTCCTCTCTAGGAGGATGCTGTGGAAGAAACAGAGAGCGAAGAGCAGCTTCCTGTAGAGCACAGGCCGGGCACAGCGTGTGAACTGACCCTCTGTCACCAGCTGGTACAGGCGTTTCATATTGGACTTCACACCCTGAGGGATGGAGGAAGGGAGGGAGGGAGGGAAAGAGAGGGAGAGAGGGAGAGAGGAAGGGAGAGGGGGAGAGGGGGAGAGAGGGAGGGGGAGGGGGAGAGGGAGAGGGGGAGAGAGAGGGGGAGGGGGAGGGAGGGAGAGAGAGAATTGAGTGGGGCAAAGGCAAAAGAGAGTAGATCATTCTGAAAATGTATCTAGATGTGTTCTCTTAAAGTGTGTGCCTGCGTGTGTGTGCGTGTGTGTGTGTGTATGTGTGAGTACAGTAGTGTATATCCTCTCTCTGTCTACCCGAGGCGGTTCGGTGGTCATCTTGATGCCGGCCTGCAGGATAGCGATGGGGAAGTCAGGGTGAGGAGAGGAGCTGAGCCACAGTCTGAAGTCAGGATGGGGCTCCTCCACCTGCAGCTGTTCCACTAACTTATCCAGCTGGGGCATCCAGGACAGACACAGGTGGCAGTTAGCCAGGAACACCCAGTGACCTGTGGAGTGGGAGTGGGAGTGGGAGAATAGAGGAAAGAGTGGAGGAGAAGCGATATTAAAAATCGACTTTTCCAAAAACAACAGTACTGATGTATTACGAGTACAATCTGATGTATGGTGATGACATTTGGTCAAGTATAGAGAGGTGTGGCTGAAATCACAACAAGCTACAGGAAGTGACAGCCAGATAGAACATAACAAATGACACTGCAGTCCACAAACAGGGCATGGGGGAGAGAGCGGAAATATAGATCGTTACAACAGTGTATAGAGAGCGGAAATATAGATTGAGATAGAGAGAGAGGAGTCCTATGAATACTCAGCAAAGTAACTATCAACAATGAACGAGAAACAGACGCCGAGAAGAGAGAGAGAAAGGGAAATTCGTACCGCTCTTCACTCCCTCTTTGATCATGCGTGTGGCAATGGGGGCTTGACCCTGGCCCAGGGAGAGGGCATGGAATTTCCTGTTCATCCCTGAGGCCTCAGCCAGCTGTAGCAGGGCTCCTGTAGGGTCCACCCCCGGAGACAACACGAATATCAGGGGAGTCTTAGTGGTCGAGTCCTCCACCACCTGGGGGAAGCATCAACACAGTGGCAGAGATCAGGGGAGGACCAAGAGAGAAATTACTATTGTATTAGTACAGTTCTTGTTAATGGTCACAGTTGATGGCAGTTGGATGCAAGTATCATCCCCCAATTGGGTTTGTGACAAATGTGAAACTTTTTTACCAAGTGCTTTCACATCAATACATAGAGGATTACTGTGAACAAATGTTTTTCCTGTTCAGGTCAAGTGGTCAGGAATAACTCCAGAAGGCCAGAATGACCCATCTCAAAATGGACCACCTCCACAACGCAGGGGATCCATCTTGGCTCAGGTTGGCAGCCATCTTGTGCCAGATCCCTCAGCCGTCATTGAGGCTGAACGTGTCAGCGTGGGAGTGAGACAGTGACACAGAGAGCAGGGGGGGGGGGGGGGGGGGGGGATCAAACAGTCTCCTCTGAGTGCCACTCACAGTCTCGTCACACACACGCGCGCGCGCACACACACACATATGCACACACACACACACTCACAGCCTTCATGTCGAGTACGGGCGGCTCCACGAAACGTGATCCCAGGTTGTTGATGATGAAGGCGGCGACGCAGAAGGCGACACGGTCCTGCCGCAGCGAGCGCACGATCAACATCCTCTGGAGTTCATTACAACCATTCTCCCACTCACCTGGTGTGGGGAGGGTGGATGGAAAAAGAGAGGTCGGGGGGGAGAAGAGAGAGAGGTCGGGGGGGAGAAGAGAGAGAGGTCGGGGGGGGAGAAGAGAGAGAGGACGGGGGAGAAGAGAGAGAGGTCGGGGGAGAAGAGAGAGAGGTCGGGGGGGAGAAGAGAGAGAGGTCGGAGGGGGAGAAGAGAGAGAGGTCGGGAGGGAGAAGACGAGAGAGGTCGGGAGGGAGAAGAGAGAGAGGTCGGGAGGGAGAAGAGAGAGAGGTCGGGAGGGAGAAGAGAGAGAGGTCGGGAGGGAGAAGAGAGAGAGGTCGGGAGGGAGAAGAGAGAGAGGTCGGGAGGGAGAAGAGAGAGAGGTCGGGAGGGAGAAGAGAGAGAGGTCGGAGGGAGAAGAGAGAGAGGTCGGGAGGGAGAAGAGAGAGAGGTCGGGAGGGAGAAGAGAGAGAGAGGTCGGGAGGGAGAAGAGAGAGAGGTCGGGAGGGGAAGAGAGAGAGAGGTCGGGAGGGAGACGAGAGAGAGGTCGGGAGGGAGAAGAGAGGAGGTCGGGAGGGAAGAGAGAGAGGTCGGAGGGAGAAGAGAGAGAGGTCGGGAGGGAGAAGAGAGAGAGGTCGGGAGGGAGAAGAGAGAGAGGTCGGGAGGGAGGAAGAGAGAGGTCGGGAGGAGAAGAGAGAGAGGGGGTCGAGGGAGAAAGAGAGGTCGGGAGGGAGAAGAGAGAGGTCGAGAGAGAGGTCGGGAGGGAGAAGAGAGAGAGGTCGAGAGAGAGGTCTGGGAGGGAGAAGAGAGAGAGAGAGGTCGGGAGGGAGAAGAGAGGAGGTCGGGAGGGAGAAGAGAGAGAGAGGTCGGGAGGGGAGGAAGAGAGAGAGAGAGAGAGAGAGAGGGAGGGAGGGGGAGGGAGGGAGGGAGGGAGGGAGGGAGGGAGGGAGGACGGGAGGGAAAGACAGGTCGGGAGGGAGAAGAGAGAGAGTCGGGGAGGGAGAAGAGAGAGATTGAGAGGGATGGGGGAGGAGACAGAAAGACAGTGAGGTTGAAGAAGAAGAAGGATGGAAGGTGAAGGTGACAAGGGGAGACAGAGACAAAGTGTTGGTTGGGTGTTTTCAGCAACACCAGTGATAACTAAACTTCGCAACTAAAAGTCCCGGTGTTAAAACCACAATGAATCACAATGGCATGAATGGCAAATGGGTTTTAGAATAAACAATAGATTTAATGGCAAGCCGGGAGGAAAATTGTGGCAGCCAAGTTCCATCATGTAATCTACTAATATTGAGCTGAACTTTGTGTGATTTAATTAACGTGATGACATAAAGCAAGTGATAGTGACAGAGGCACAACACTGCTACGTGATGGGCATCAATAGTCCTTCAGCACGGAGAGAGAGAGGAGAGAAGAGAGACTCAGTGAACAAAGCCTTGCTTTTCAGAGAGACCGCCGTAGGCAGACCTGGCTCTCAAGAGAAGACAGGCTATGTGCACACTGCCCACAAAATGAGGTGGAAACTGAGCTGCACTTCCTAACCTCCTCCCAAATGTTTGACCATATTTGAGACACATACTTCCCTCAGATTACACAGATCCACAAAGAAATCCTCAACATTTTGATAAGCTCCCATATCTACTGGGTGAAATACCAGTGTGCATCACAGCAGCAGATCTGTGACCTGTTGTCACAAGAAAAGGTCAACCAGTGAAGAACAAACACCATTATAAATACAACCTATACTTATGTTTATTTATTTTGTATATAGACATAGTATATAGACATAATATGACATTTGAAATGTCTTATTTTGTGAGAGTATTGTTTCCTGATCATTTTTAATTGTTTATTTAACTTTTGTTAATTATCTAGTTCAAC
>NC_034182.2:25513251-25565739 GCF_002021735.2 Oncorhynchus kisutch
GGAGATGCGAGCAGAGAGAGAGCAGGAGGGAGGGTAGAGAGAGGGGAAGAGGAGGGGGAGGGAGGAGAGAGGGGAGGGAGAGAGAGAGAGAGAGGAGGAGGGCGAGAGAGAGAGAGAGAGAGGAGGGAGGGGAGAGATAGGTACATTTCAAGGGATGTGTTTTATATTTTTGATGGCACCTGTATAACTGCCCAGTCAGTACTAGCTCTTGTAACACACGTCTGAGTCTGCTGCTTGAGGAAGATTTATTGACTAACTGTGTGCTTGACAAAACCTTCCCCATTAATCCTCATAGGATTAATACAATTGTGATGAATTGTATGGCACATTCAGTCTGTTCTGTGTGTGTGTGTGTGTGTGTGTGTGTCTCACCAATCCTCCCCTGAGGAAGAAGCTGTATTCGTCCATGTTGAGTTTACCAGCCACCTCCAGGATCTTGGCACAAATCTGGAAACTGAAGAGCAGCTTGTGGACCTCAAACAGACCACGACACGTGTACCTGGAGAAGACGGGGACAGGCTTGAACAAACTCTGGTGGTGCACACACTGGACGAAGAGGTTAAACGGTACAGGACTCTATTGTATCTCTATGGTAATCTGAATCTAGTATCTAAAGTATGGTCTGTGTGTTCTTTTGTTACCTACTTCAAAACCTTTGGTCCTGTATAATAGCTTCACATTTAAATGCACATTATTCCAAAATTCATCATCATTCCTATCATTATCCGAGTTCAGTCCCTGTAGACGGCGGTCTGTGAGGTAGTCGTTGAGGTTATATTATGTTGTACCTGTAGACGGCGGTATGTGTGGTAGTCGTTGAGGTTATATTATGTTGTACCTGTGGACGGCGGTATGTGTGGTAGTCGTTGAGGTTATATTATGTTGTACCTGTAGACGGCGGTATGTGTGGTAGTCGTTGAGGTTATATTATGTTGTACCTGTAGACGGCGGTATGTGTGGTAGTCGTTGAGGTTATATTATGTTGTACCTGTAGACGGCGGTATGTGTGGTTGTCGTTGAGGTTATATTATGTTGTACCTGTAGACGGCGGTATGTGTGGTAGTCGTTGAGGTTATATTATGTTGTACCTGTAGCCTTCGGTATGTGTGGTAGTCGTTGAGGTTATATTATGTTGTACCTGTAGACAGCGTATGTGTGGTAGCCGTTGAGGTTATATTATGTTGTACCTGTAGACGGCGGTATGTGTGGTAGTCGTTGAGGATATATTATGTTGTACCTGTAGACGGCGGTATGTGTGGTAGTCGTTGAGGTTATATTATGTTGTACCTGTAGACAGCGTATGTGTGGTAGTCGTTGAGGTTATATTATGTTGTACCTGTAGACGGCGGTATGTGTGGTAGTCGTTGAGGTTATATTATGTTGTACCTGTAGACGGCGGTATGTGTGGTTGTCGTTGAGGTTATATTATGTTGTACCTGTAGACGGCGGTATGTGTGGTAGTCGTTGAGGTTATATTATGTTGTACCTGTAGACGGCGGTATGTGTGGTAGTCGTTGAGGTTATATTATGTTGTACCTGTAGACGGCGGTATGTGTGGTAGTCGTTGAGGTTATATTATGTTGTACCTGTAGCCTTCGGTATGTGTGGTAGTCGTTGAGGTTATATTATGTTGTACCTGTAGACGGCGGTATGTGTGGTTGTCGTTGAGGTTATATTATGTTGTACCTGTAGACGGCGGTATGTGTGGTAGTCGTTGAGGTTATATTATGTTGTACCTGTAGACGGTGGTATGTGTGGTAGCCGTTGAGGTTATATTATGTTGTACCTGTAGACGGCGGTATGTGTGGTAGCCGTTGAGGTTATATTATGTTGTACCTGTAGACGGCGGTATGTGTGGTAGTCGTTGAGGTTATATTATGTTGTACCTGTAGACGGCGGTATGTGTGGTTGTCGTTGAGGTTATATTATGTTGTACCTGTAGCCTTCGGTAAGTGTGGTAGTCGTTGAGGTTATATTATGTTGTACCTGTAGACAGCGTATGTGTGGTAGTCGTTGAGGTTATATTATGTTGTATCTGTAGACGGCGGTATGTGTGGTAGTCGTTGAGGTTATATTATGTTGTACCTGTAGACGGCGGTATGTGTGGTTGTCGTTGAGGTTATATTATGTTGTACCTGTAGACGGCGGTATGTGTGGTAGTCGTTGAGGTTATATTATGTTGTACCTGTAGACAGCGTATGTGTGGTAGTCGTTGAGGTTATATTATGTTGTACCTGTAGACGGCGGTATGTGTGGTAGCCGTTGAGGTTATATTATGTTGTACCTGTAGACGGCGGTATGTGTGGTAGTCGTTGAGGTTATATTATGTTGTACCTGTAGACGGCGGTATGTGTGGTAGTCGTTGAGGTTATATTATGTTGTACCTGTAGACGGCGGTATGTGTGGTTGTCGTTGAGGTTATATTATGTTGTACCTGTAGCCTTCGGTAAGTGTGGTAGTCGTTGAGGTTATATTATGTTGTACCTGTAGACAGCGTATGTGTGGTAGTCGTTGAGGTTATATTATGTTGTATCTGTAGACGGCGGTATGTGTGGTAGTCGTTGAGGTTATATTATGTTGTACCTGTAGATGGCGGTATGTGTGGTTGTCGTTGAGGTTATATTATGTTGTACCTGTAGACGGCGGTATGTGTGGTAGTCGTTGAGGTTATATTATGTTGTACCTGTAGACAGCGTATGTGTGGTAGTCGTTGAGGTTGGCGATCCTCTCGTCCAGTTTGTGTGAGCGCTGACTCTTCTCTATGCTGAGGTTGAACAGGTCTATGTAGGCATCCAGACTGAACTGGTACATGGGGTCGATACGGCCCATATCGTTTAATACAAAGAACAGGATAGAGGCCCGCTGGGCACAAGGACGGTACGCCTAGAGGGGAGGACACGGATATATGACTTTCATGAAAACAGACATTTATTTTGACATGGTCAGTAACACTTAACTTAGCATGGTGATGATGTAGCGGTTATAAAGATAATATACCTGACATAAAGATGCATAATGTTCTGTTATGTCTACAGTCATTTATACAACTTTAAGGACCTTTATGCAGTGTAAGACAATTTCTGCTCTGTCAGCACTCTTTCTGTCCTGCTCCCTCCACCTCTCTATTCTCCCTCCTACCCTCCCTACCTCCACCTCTCTATTCTCCCTCCTACTCTCCCTCCCTCCACCTCTCTATTCTCCCTCCTACCCTCCCTCCACCTCTCTATTCTCCCTCCTACCCTCCCTACCTCCACCTCTCTATTCTCCCTCCTACCCTCCCTCCCTCCACCTCTCTATTCTCCCTCCTACCCTCCCTCCCTCCACCTCTCTATTCTCCCTCCTACCCTCCCTCCCTCCACCTCTCTATTCTCCCTCCTACCCTCCCTACCTCCACCTCTCTATTCTCCCTCCTACCCTCCCTCCCTCCACCTCTCTATTCTCCCTCCTACCCTCCCTACCTCCCTCCCTCCACCTCTCTATTCTCCCTCCTACCCTCCCTACCTCCACCTCTCTATTCTCCCTCCTACCCTCCCTACCTCCACCTCTCTATTCTCCCTCCTACCCTCCCTCTCTATTCTCCCTCCTACCCTCCCTCCCTCCACCTCTCTATTCTCCTTCCTACCCTCCCTCCCTCCACCTCTCTATTCTCCCTTCTACCCTCCCTACCTCCCTCCCTCCACCTCTCTATTCTCCCTCCCGACTGACCCCCTCTTTCCTTCCTCACACCCATTCTCCCTCCTTACCCACTCCCTCCCGCCTCACCCCCTCCTTCCTTCCTTCCTTCCCTCTCTCTCCCTCCCTACCTCCCTCCCTCCTCACCTCTCTGGCCGTGTCGATCTTGATCTCAGTCAGTTCGCTGGTCTCCAGTTGTTCTGAGACCTCTGTGGCCGTCACTTTAGATGTCTGCAGGGTGTTCACCAGCTGAACATCATCCAGGAGAGAACCCGTTGCCTCGTTCAACAGCCTGCAATACATACACTTATTATTTAAAAAAAACACAGTGATGGTTACCAGCACTTTTCTGAAGAAGGCTTTAAATGGGAAGATCATTATACTGTATATGTTTTTTTATTTTATTTAAATGCACGTATTGTAAATCATTCTGAATAAAATAACGGAAATAATAAAATGATTAGAACATGACTAAAATGTCATGTGGAAATTGTAGCTAGGACATTAACAGACAGTTGGGTCAGTCTAATAAAGTAGTGTAGTATTACTATTTACTATTAGTGTAGTATGTATAGTAGTGTAGTATGTATAGTAGTGTAGTATGTATAGTAGTGTAGTATGTAGTAGTGTAGTATGTAGTAGTGTATTATGTATAGTAGTGTAGTATGTATAGTAGTGTAGTATGTATAGTAGTGTAGTATGTATAGTAGTGTAGTATGTAGTAGTGTAGTATGTAGTAGTGTATTATGTAGTAGTGTATTATGTATAGTAGTGTAGTATGTAGTAGTGTATTATGTATAGTAGTGTAGTATGTAGTAGTGTAGTATGTAGTAGTGTAGTATGTAGTAGTGTAGTATGTAGTAGTGTATTATGTATAGTAGTGTAGTATGTAGTAGTGTATTATGTATAGTAGTGTAGTATGTATAGTAGTGTATTATGTATAGTAGTGTAGTATGTATACTAGTGTAGTATATAGTAGTGTAGTATGTATAGTAGTATGTATAGTAGTGTAGTATGTCGTATGTATAGTAGTGTAGTATGTAGTATGTATAGTAGTGTAGTATGTATAGTAGTGTAGTATGTATAGTAGTGTAGTATGTATAGTAGTGTAGTATGTAGTATGTATAGTAGTGTAGTATGTAGTAGTGTAGTGTGTATAGTAATGTAGTATGTAGTAGTATGTATAGTAGTGTATTATGTAGTAGTGTGTATATCAGTATGTATAGTAGTGTAGTATGTAGTAGTGTAGTATGTATAGTAGTGTATTATGTAGTAGTGTAGTATGTATAGTAGTGTATTATGTAGTAGTGTAGTGTGTATAGTAGTGTAGTGGGTAGTATGTGTAGTGCGTATAGTAGTATGTATAGTAATGTAGTAGTGTAGTATGTACAGTAGTGTATTATGTAGTAGTGTAGTATGTAGCAGTGTAGTATGTATAGTAGTGTAGTGTGTATAGTAGAGTAGTGTGTAGTGTAGTATGTATAGTAGTGTAGTGTAGTATGTATAGTAGTGTAGTGTGTAGTGTAGTATGTATAGTAGTGTAGTGTGTAGTGTAGTGTGTATAGTAGTGTAGTGTGTAGTGTTGTATGTATAGTAGTGTAGTATGGGGTGTTGTATGTATAGTAGTGTAGTGTAGTATGTATAGTAGTGTAGTGTGTAGTGTTGTATGTATAGTAGTGTAGTGTGTAGTGTTGTATGTATAGTAGTGTAGTATGTATAGTATTGTAGTGTGTATAGTAATGTAGTATGTAGTAGTGTAGTGTGTATAGTAATGTAGTATGTAGTAGTGTAGTATGTATAGTAGTGTAGTGTGTATAGTAATGTAGTATGTCGTAGTGTAGTGTGTAGTGTTGTGTGTATAGTAGTGTAGTATGGGGTGTTGTATGTATATTAGTGTAGTGTGTAGTGTGTATCGTAGTGTGTAGTGTTGTATGTATAGTAGTGTAGTGTGTAGTGTAGTATGTATAGTAGTGTAGTGTGTATAGTAATGTAGTATGTAGTAGTGTAGTATGTATAGTAGTGTAGTATGGGGTGTTGTATGTATAGTAGTGTAGTGTAGTGTGTATAGTAGTGTAGTGTTGTATGTATAGTAGTGTAGTGTGTAGTGTTGTATGTATAGTAGTGTAGTATGTATAGTAGTGTAGTGTGTATAGTAGTGTAGTGTGTAGTGTTGTATGTATAGTAGCGTAGTGTGTAGTGTTGTATGTATAGTAGTGTAGTATGTATAGTAGTGTGTATAGTAATGTAGTATGTAGTAGTGTAGTATGTATAGTAGTGTAGTGTGTATAGTAATGTAGTATGTCGTAGTGTAGTGTGTAGTGTTGTGTGTATAGTAGTGTAGGGTGTAGTGTTGTATGTATAGTAGTGTAGTATGGGGTGTTGTATGTATAGTAGTGTAGTGTGTAGTATGTATAGTAGTGTAGTGTGTATAGTATTGTAGTGTGTAGTGTTGTGTGTATAGTAGTGTAGTATGGGGTGTTGTATGTGTAGTAGTGTAGTGTTGTATGTATAGTAGTGTAGTATGTATAGTAGTGTAGTGTGTATAGTAGTGTAGTGTGTATAGTAGTGTAGTGTGTATAGTAGTGTAGTGTGTAGTGTTGTATGTATAGTAGTGTAGTGTTGTATGTATAGTAGTGTAGTATGTATAGTAGTGTAGTGTGTGTATAGTAATGTAGTATGTAGTGTAGTGTAGTGTGTAGTGTAGTGTGTATAGTAGTGTAGTATGTATAGTAGTGTAGTGTGTATAGTAATGTAGTATGTAGTAGTGTAGTATGTATAGTAGTGTAGTGTGTATAGTAATGTAGTATGTAGTAGTGTAGTGTGTATAGTAGTGTAGTGTGTAGTGTTGTATGTATAGTAGTGTAGTATGGGGTGTTGTATGTATAGTAGTGTAGTATGTATAGTAGTGTAGTGTAGTATGTATAGTAGTGCAGTGTGTAGTGTAGTGTGTATAGTAGTGTAGTGTGTAGTGTTGTATGTATAGTAGTGTAGTGTTGTATGTATAGTAGTGTAGTGTGTAGTGTTGTATGTATAGTAGTGTAGTGTGTATAGTAATGTAGTATGTAGTAGTGTAGTGTGTATAGTAGTGTAGTGTGTAGTGTTGTATGTATAGTAGTGTAGTATGTATAGTAGTGTAGTGTGTATAGTAATGTAGTATGTAGTAGTGTAGTATGTATAGTAGTGTAGTGTGTATAGTAATGTAGTATGTAGTAGTGTAGTGTGTAGTGTTGTGTGTATAGTAGTGTAGGGTGTAGTGTAGTATGTATAGTAGTGTAGTGTAGTATGTATAGTAGTGTAGTGTGTGTAGTGTAGTATGTATAGTAGTGTAGTGTGTAGTGTAGTGTGTATAGTAGTGTAGTGTGTAGTGTTGTGTGTATAGTAGTGTAGTATGGGGTGTTGTATGTATAGTAGTGTAGTGTGTAGTGTGTATAGTAGTGTAGTGTGTAGTGTTGTATGTATAGTAGTGTAGTATGTATAGTAGTGTAGTGTGTGTATAGTAATGTAGTATGTAGTAGTGTAGTGTGTATAGTAGTGTAGTGTGTAGTGTAGTGTGTATAGTAGTGTAGTGTGTATAGTAGTGTAGTATGTATAGTAGTGTAGTGTGTATAGTAATGTAGTATGTAGTAGTGTAGTATGTATAGTAGTGTAGTGTGTATAGTAATGTAGTATGTAGTAGTGTAGTGTGTAGTGTTGTGTGTGTATAGTAGTGTAGTGTGTAGTGTTGTATGTATAGTAGTGTAGTATGGGGTGTTGTATGTATAGTAGTGTAGTGTAGTATGTATAGTAGTGTAGTGTGTAGTGTAGTATGTATAGTAGTGTAGTGTGTATAGTAGTGTAGTGTGTAGTGTTGTATGTATAGTAGTGTAGTGTGTAGTGTTGTATGTATAGTAGTGTAGTGTGTATAGTAATGTAGTATGTAGTAGTGTAGTGTGTATAGTAGTGTAGTGTGTAGTGTTGTATGTATAGTAGTGTAGTGTGTAGTGTTGTATGTATAGTAGTGTAGTATGTATAGTAGTGTAGTGTGTATAGTAATGTAGTATGTAGTAGTGTAGTGTGTATAGTAGTGTAGTGTGTAGTGCTGTATGTATAGTAGTGTAGTATGTATAGTAGGTTAGTATGTATAGTAGTGTAGTATGTACAGTAGTGTAGTGGGTAGTATGTATAGTAGTGTAGTATGTAGAGCGTAGTAGTGTAGTATGTAGTAGTGTAGTATGTAGTAGTGTAGTATGTAGTAATGTAGTATGTATAGTAATGTAGTGTGTAGTATGTATAGTAGTGTAGTATGTATAGTAATGTAGTGTGTACTATGTATAGTAGTGTAGTGTGTATAGTAATGTAGTATGTAGTAGTGTAGTGTTGTATGTATAGTAGTGTAGTATGTATAGTATAGTCATGTAGTATGTATAGTAGGTTAGTATGTATAGTAGTGTAGTATGTATAGTAGTGTAGTGGGTAGTATGTATAGTAGTGTAGTATGTAGAGCGTAGTAGTGTAGTATGTATAGTAGTGTAGTATGTAGTAGTGTAGTATGTATAGTAGTGTAGTGGGTAGTATGTATAGTAGTGTAGTATGTAGAGCGTAGTATGTAGTAGTGTAGTATGTAGTAGTGTAGTATGTATAGTAATGTAGTGTGTAGTATGTATAGTAGTGTAGTATGTATAGTAGTGTAGTGTGTATAGTAATGTAGTATGTAGTAGTGTAGTGTGTAGTGTAGTGTGTATAGTAGTGTAGTGTGTAGTGTTGTATGTAGTAGTGTAGTATGAGGTGGCTGTTGGCCTAGCGGTTAAGAGCGTTGGGCCGAAAGGTCGCTGGTACGAATCCACGAGCCGACTAGGTGAAAAATCTGTTGATGTGCCCTTAAGGCACACAACCCTAATTGCTCCTGTAAGTTGCTCTAGATAGGAGCGTCTGCTAAATGACTCAAATGTAAATGTACCTGAGGATCTCGTCCTCCAGCTCCTGTAGTTTCCTCTTGCCAGAGGCGATGTTGATGACTAGAGAGTCTTTCTGCTCCTCTAACTCTGGACGCTCCTTCCTCACCACGATCCCTAGGAGCTGAGCCTCCAGGCCCTGGCATATATACACAAGGTTCAAAATATACACACACACGCAATGTAGACATGTCGAAACACACTCATCTGCATACACAGATTACGCATACAAATGCAAAGATTACACACACACAAACACATGTGCCGACCTGCTCCTTGACAGCAAAATTGACGATGGTGGTCTTGGTGGAGATCTCGGGGGTGTAGTGAGGGTTGGACAGCTTGGTGGTGATGTAGAATCTGAACTCTGGGCTGTACTCCACCTCTTTATCACCTAACTTCATCAGGAGCCTTCCACCGACGTGTGTGAGAGACTTGTTGAGGATGGGGGCCAGCGAGGGATCCAGTTCCTCCTGGACGTTCTGCAGCAGAACTGGAGAACCAAACTGGACCGCATTCTCCAAGATACGCAGGAAGTCTGGCATCTGAAGGTCTATCACTTTCAGACCCTGAGAGGGAGAAAGCGAGAGAAAGAAAGAGAAAGAGGGAGAGACCAAGACAAATAAACAAACAAAACAAAAGTAAATGCTAGTGATGGAAAGCATGTCCAGTGAATGAGAGAAGAAAAAGCAAACAGTGAAAAACGACCGCACAGAAAAGCCTGGTCAGACAGAGGCATTGTTTCACGCCTGCAGCGCTGAGCGATCAGTGCTTTTTGAGGTTGGTTCGGTTTCACTTGTGGTTCGATTATTTAAAAAAGAATCACTATTTCTTGATCCTGCATTCTTCTTTCCCTTACAAAGCAGGCGTAAAAGGAACACTGACTGGACAAGCAATCACACAATGGATTATGGAGGTTGTAGTTAATTAATCACATTTCAGATGCTAAACTATGTAGAACATTGGCCTGTTGGAAACTACAACTTCCTACTACATCACACAGTTCGGGCATGTTCTGATTTATCTCTAGAGAAACTGCAGCGCATTGAGCTCACAGAATAAAAAAAAACAAAATTCAACTAATTGAACCCACTCGATCAATTAGTTGTTTAAAAAACAAAACAATCTGTGCCATTTTGATTAATGGCTCAGCACTACACGTCTGTTACCGTTGCTAAAGCCATTGCCCAATTGTCCCCAAATGTCAGCGTTTTGGATGTATTATAGGAGTGCATTGGAGTAGAGTGGTGCTGATGAGACTAGGCTAAAAGCAGCTGGAGAGAGGAGTGAAAGGTCAGAGGGAGAGAAAGAACAAAGGAGAGGAGGGAGGGAGGGAGGGAGGGAGGGAGGGAGGGAGGGAGGGAGGGAGGGAGGGAGGGAGGGAGGGAGGGAGGGAGGGAGGGAGGGAGGGAGGGAGGGAGGGAGGGAGGGAGGGAGGGAGGATCATGGACATACACAACTGTTCAAAAGTTTGGAGTCAATAAGAAATGTCCTTGTTTTTGAAAGAAAAGCATATTTTTTGTCCGTTAAAATAACATAAAATTGATCAGAAATACAGTGTAGACATTGTTAATGTTGTAAATGACTATTGTAGCTGGAAACAGCAGATTTGTTATGGAATATATACATAGGCGTACAGAGGCCCATTATCAGTGTTCCACTGGAACGTTGTGTTAGCTAATCCAAGTGTATCATTTTAAAAGGCTAATGTATCAACTCGTCAGTCTATTCTTGTTCTGAGAAATGAAGGCTATTCCATGCGAGAAATTGCCAAGAAACTGAAGATCTCGTACAACGCTGTGTACTCCTCCCTTCACAGAACAGAGCAAACTGGCTCTAACCAGAATAGAAAGAGGAGTGGGAGGCTCCAGTGCACAACTGAGCAAGAAGACAAGTGTCTAGTTTGAGAAACAGACCCCTCACAAGTCCTCAACTGGCAGCTTCATTAAATAGTACCTGCAAAACACCAGACTCAACGTTAACAGTGAAGAGGCTGCTCTGGGATGCTGGCCTTCAACGTGTTATTTAATATTAGTTTATCTGCGGAGCGTCTATAGACGACGAGTTAGTTCAAACTGTATGTCTATGTAACAGTGTAGCTTCCGTCCCTCTCCTCGCCCCAACCTGGCTCAAACCAGGGACCCTCTGCACACATCAACAACAGTCGCCCACGAAGCATCGTTACCCATCGGGCCACAAAAGCCGCGGCCCTTGCAGAGCAAGGGGAACAACTACTTTAAGGTCTCAGAGCAAGTGACGTCACCGATTGAAACGCCATTAGCGCGCACCCTGCTAACTAGCTAGCCATTTCACATCGGTTACATCTAGACACACTAAAGTTTGTGTGTTAGTCAAGGAGTGCTTCGTTTGGGGAAGTCACTCAAGAAAGGGACGGGAGGGGGGATGGTGTCTGAGTTTTATGTTCACATGTATTAATACAGGTGACACGACAAGCTCCAGCACGGCAGGACGTTTTTCTTTTGGGCTTTGTATGACAGCAACAATTTGATCTAAAATAAGAAATGCCACATAGTGACAGAGCACAGAGTAGACCAGGTGGAATAAAGATAGTCATCTGGAACTGTAATGACTTAGGTCATGTCGTGAAATGAGCTAAGGTTTTTTCTCATCTTAAATCACTTCTTCAGAGAACCTCATATTAATCGCTCCGCTCAGGCCAAGCTACAAGTCTGCTGAATCGGTCAGATATACCAGTCTAACTTTGATGCAAAAGCGAGAGGGGTAGCAAAGGAAAAACAAGTGTTATTGTTGGACGTGACTTTAACTGTACGTTAGATCCTCTTTTAGATAAACAACTACCAAGGTCACTTCAACAATCAAATGCCAGTGTCTGTCTAAATACATTGTTGACAAACCTTAACATTTTTGATATTTGGAGACTGACGCACCCAACATATAGGGATTATTCTTTATTTTCATTAGTTCAAAAATCCTATTCAAGAATTGACAATTTTTTGTTAGACTCCAAACTAATTTCAGCAGCGGTTACCTATCACCCTATTCTAATTGCGGACCACTCTCCTCTGTCCATGGTGCTGAAACTCTACACTATGTCGACAGGTCGGCGACCGTGGCGCTTAGACGCATACCTGTTGAAAGATTAGGCTTTTTGTCAGTATTTGAAGGAGCAGATTTACTTTTTCCTCGGAGCTAACGACACGGGGGATGTTGACGACTTCACCCTTTGGGAATCTCTAAAGGCTGTGATTACAGGGTACAGTATTTATTATACATCAGAAAGGAAGAAACACGCCAATACTAGGCTGAGAGAAATTGAAAGAGAGTTAGGGGAACAGGAGAACGTTTTTAGGACGAATTTCTCGAATACAGCCCTTGAGAAGTTCACAAAGTTGAAATATGAATACAATACCATCCTTTCGAAACGGGTGGGCTCTTTACTTGCTAGAACGCAACAAAGTTATTTTGAACTGGGTGACAAACCACATAAATTATTAGCAAGACAGCTAAGGCATGTACAGGCATCTAGAGCTATTCACAAATAAAAGACAAGAAGGGTAAAATAGTAACAGATCCGCAGGATATTAATAAATGCGTTGCGCAGTTTTACCCAGAGCTATACCAATCAAAATGCGATGCTACTGATCCACAAACTATGGAACGCTTTCTCGCTGAATGTGAACTTCCTAAACTAGACAGGGGGGCAGCTGCTGCACTCGATGCAGGGATAACTTTAGAGGAAATTAACACAGCGATAGCACAATTTCCAAACAGCAAGGCCCCTGGGCCCGATGGATATGTAATAGAATTCTAGAATAAAGTACTGTGCCAGTCTATCTCCACTTATGCTGCGAATATTTAAACAATCCAAAGAAAATGCCAAACTCCTGCAAACACTGTGAGGCTACAATAGAACTGATCTTGGAAAAAATATAAGAGATTCCATGGAGATGTCGTCTTATCGCCCCGTGTCGTTACTCCTCATAGAAAATAAGGTGTTGACAAAGATATTTGCAAACCGATTGAAAAAATATATTTCTGACATCATACACCCTGACCAGACAGGTTTTTTTTTATTATCCCAGGCCAACATATATACTACAATTTGAGACGTAATGTAACATGATCATAAAGTTTAAAATAAAGTCTGGAGCATTTCGGGTTTGGAAAGGAATTTATTAATTGTATAAGAATTATTTATGCACACCCAATGGCGTCCGTGGTAACCAATCAGGAAATGTCGCAGTCATTCCACCTGTTCAAGGGCTGCCGACAGGGGTGCACTATTTCGCCTGCTCTCTTCGCTGTAGCAATGGAAACCCTTGCTACTCGCATTCATTCGGGGCATGTTCCGATATAGCTTCTGTTAAAATAAAAGACACGCAGCACAAAATGTCCCTATATGCAGACGATGTTATTTTGTTTTTATCCAAGCCTAAAACTTCTATTCCCCCCTTACCTACTTAACTTGATAAATACATTCGGCTCCTTCTCTGGCTACAAGATAAACTGGCAAAAAGCGAATTGATGCCGATATCACGGCCTGTGGATATGCAATTTCTGCAATCTACCCCATTTAGAACAGTGATGGACAAGTTCACAAGCCTTGGCATTGTAGTGACAAGAGACCTTGATCAGCTATTGAAAGCGAATTGGGACATGAACATTTATCAATTTAAACAAAATATAGATTTAGGGAAAAATCTACCTATCTCCTTGGTATAAACGCTATTAAAATGGTTGTCCTACCCAGGTTTCTTTACCTCTTCCAATGTCTACCCAATTTCATACCACAAAGCCATTTTAAGAAACTGGATTCAATAGTGATTCCATTTTTATGGGATAACAAGGCAGTCAGAATTTCAAAGAAGCATTTATGCAAGTACAAGATAGAGGGGGGCTTTGGCCTTCCCCACTTCAAACTGTATTATTGGGCTGCTAATCTGAACATTGTGTCTTTCTGGAGGGAAAGTTTACCTGCGATGAGACAGAAGGATATGCCTTCATGGCTTTTGATTGAGCAGGCCTCCTGTCAACGTTCCTCACTCCCTGCACTTGTTAATAGTCCATCATATGTGAAAAAATCAACTTATGACTCTAATCCAGTCATTTGTCATACTCTTAGGATCTGTAAACAGATTAGGTATTTTCTAAACATACCCACTGTTTACATTGACAGCCCAATTTGCCTGAATCATGCTTTCCACCCTGCATTGGATGATATGGTGTTTTCACAGTAGAGGGAGAAGGGCCTCAGAACAATTGGTCATTTATACATTGATGGTCAGTTTGCTTCATTTCAACAATTGCAGGGAAAGTTCAACATGCCAACAACACATTTTTACAGATACCTCCAAATCAGGAATTTCTTAAGGACACAAATCCAACAGTATGGCATTAAGCCAAATAATCCCACAATAGATAGCCTGATCCTTGTCTAACCCCGTCCAAAAGGGTCGGTCTCTAGACTGTCTGATGTGCTACAGGCCCACATAGAGGTATCCAGAGTACAGTGCCTTGCGAAAGTATTCGCCCCCCTTGAACTTTGCGACCTTTTGCCACATTTCAGGCTTCAAACATAAAGATATAAAACTGTATTTTTTTGTGAAGAATCAACAACAAGTGGGACACAATCATGAAGTGGAACGACATTTATTGGATATTTCAAACTTTTTTAACAAATCAAAAACTGAAAAATTGGGCGTGCAAAATTATTCAGCCCCTTTACTTTCAGTGCAGCAAACTCTCTCCAGAAGTTCAGTGAGGATCTCTGAATGATCCAATGTTGACCTAAATGACTAATGATGATTAATACAATCCACCTGTGTGTAATCAAGTCTCCGTATAAATGCACCTGCACTGTGATAGTCTCAGAGGTCCGTTAAAAGCGCAGAGAGCATCATGAAGAACAAGGAACACACCAGGCAGGTCCGAGATACTGTTGTGAAGAAGTTTAAAGCCGGATTTGGATACAAAAAGATTTCCCAAGCTTTAAACATCCCAAGGAGCACTGTGCAAGCGATAATATTGAAATGGAAGGAGTATCAGACCACTGCAAATCTACCAAGACCTGGCCGTCCCTCTAAACTTTCAGCTCATAGAAGGAGAAGACTGATCAGAGATGCAGCCAAGAGGCCCATGATCACTCTGGATGAACTGCAGAGATCTACAGCTGAGGTGGGAGACTCTGTCCATAGGACAACAATCAGTCGTATATTGCACAAATCTGGCCTTTATGGAAGAGTGGCAAGAAGAAAGCCATTTCTTAAAGATATCCATAAAAAGTGTTGTTTAAAGTTTGCCACAAGCCACCTGGGAGACACACCAAACATCTGGAAGAAGGTGCTCTGTTCAGATGAAACCAAAACTTTTTGGCAACAATGCAAAACGTTATGTTTGGCGTAAAAGCAACACAGCTCATCACCCTGAACACACCATCTCCACTGTCAAACATGGTGGTGGCAGCATCATGGTTTGGGCCTGCTTTTCTTCAGCAGGGACAGGGAAGATGGTTCAAATTGATGGGAAGATGGATGGAGCCAAATACAGGACCATTCTGGAAGAAAACCTGATGGAGTCTGCAAAAGACCTGAGACTGGGACGGAGATTTGTCTTCCAACAAGACAATGATCCAAAACATAAAGCAAAATCTACAATGGAATGGTTCAAAAATAAACATATCCAGGTGTTAGAATGGCCAAGTCAAAGTCCAGACCTGAATCCAATCGAGAATCTGTGGAAAGAACTGAAAACTGCTGTTCACAAATGCTCTCCATCCAACCTCACTGAGCTCGAGCTGTTTTGCAAGGAGGAATGGGAAAAAAATTCAGTCTCTCGATGTGCAAAACTGATAGAGACATACCCCAAGCGACTTACAGCTGTAATCGCAGCAAAAGGTGGCGCAACAAAGTATTAACTTAAGGGGGCTGAATAATTTTGCACGCCCAATTTTTCCGTTTTTGATTTGTTAAAAAAGTTTGAAATATCCAATAAATGTCGTTCCACTTCATGATTGTGTCCCACTTGTTGTTGATTCTTCACAAAAAAATACAGTTTTATATCTTTATGTTTGAAGCCTGAAATGTGGCAAAAGGTCGCAAAGTTCAAGGGGGCTGAATACTTTCGCAAGGCACTGTAACTATTAAAAGGGCTTGGGAACAAGAACATGGTTCAGAAATCTCAGATGAGGACTGGGTAGAATCTCTCAGGAATATAAACCACAGTTCAGTGAATGCCAGACACAACCTTGTACAGTTTAAGGTGATACACAGGTTACATTACTCAAAAGTGAAACTGCATAAAATATTCCCGGACACCTGTGTGAGAGGTGCAAGCAGGTTGAGGGGACGTTGACCCACTTATTTCGGACATGTCCTAAGTTACATGCTTACTGGGCTCTCATTTGTGATGACTCATCTAAAGCCTTTGATAGAGTTATAGCCCCTGTCTCTCTTTGTACTCTATTAGCCAAAAGGATCATATTGCAATTTTGGAAATTGGAGACTGTACCTACCTTTGCAATGTGGTTACGGGATTTAGGGAATGTAATACATATGGAAGGATTCGATACAATACCTCCAATAGAAGTCCATTGTTTTACAAAATATTGCAGCCGATACTGGATAAATGGTCCCATCCCGCTTCATAACTGGGTTGACGACCTGCTGCTACTCTGTGCTGTACTCCACTCAGTATTTATTTTTGTCTTAACTACACTGCGTGTAATGACTATATGCTGTCTTCTTATACATGTACCACCTAATAGGATGTTGTTTTATTTTGTGTGAGTTAAGTTTTGTTTTGTCCTCTAAATTGGCCATCCCATTCAACAGTACAATGAATGTCAACGTTTGTACCGCTGTCCTTTTTAATACATTTTGTCATGGAAAAAATTAACATATTATAATAAAAACACTTTTTTAAAAACTGTCTACATTATATTTCTGATCAACGGACCAAGAATGTGCTTTTCTTTCAAAAACAAGGACATTTCTAAGTTAACCCCAAACTTTTGAACGGTAGTGTACATAAGAAGTGAAATTGGCCAGAGAAGAGAGGAGAAGAAAGGAAAGGTAGTCCTGGCCAGACGTGGGTGAAAATTGGTGTCGTCTGTCTTGTCTGAGAGTGGCAGAAAAAAAGGCCTGGTGACCCACAGACTGGTCTAGACTGAGAAAAACAGAAGGGGTGCCTGAGTCACTCTCTCTTCCCCATCACTCACTCTTAGGTTAACTACACACACCTGCCTATTCTCTCTCTGTTTCTTTCAAACACACACACACACACACACACACACACACACACACACACACACACACACACACACACACACACACACACACACACACACACACACACACACACACACACACACACACACACACACACACACACACACACACACACACACACACACAAAAGGTGCCTTTTGAAGAAATGGACTGTTTTTTACTGGCGTTACCTTACCGAACGAGAGGGCCAAACTGCCTCTTAAAATGCCAAAAGGAGCGAGGGAACACATACAACAAGTGTCTGAAGAAAGAAGGAGAGAAACCACAGAGATGGGGAGTAAAAAAATATGTTGGAAACTTCCTCGTTCACCTGGGTCACTGTGTGTGTGCGTGTGTGTGTGTGTGTGTGCTTGCGAGAGGGCGCGCGTGTCTCTGTGCTGAAAGGATCTTATTTAATGAAGGAAGCCTACTGGTCCTAACTAAAAGCATTCAACTGTCAAAACCTGCCTCAAATGTGCTTTGTTGATGGGATTACAGTGGAGAATCTGGCTCCATTTGGCTCCTTGAGGGGATATTTTATTTAAACATCATTTAACTCGGCAAGTCAGTTAAGAACAAATTCTTATTTACAACTACGGACTACCAAAAGGCCTCCTGCGGGGACGGGGGCTGTGATTCAAAATAAAAACAATTAAATAAAAATATAGGACAAAACGATACAACACTGCATAAAGACAGACCTAAGACAACAACATAGCAAGGCAGCAACACATGACAACACAGCATGGTAGCAACACAACATGGCAACAACATGGTAGCAACACAACATGGCAGCAGCACAACATGGTAGCAGCACAAAACATGGTACAAACATTATTGGGCAAATACAACAGCACAAAGCGCAAGACAATAGAGACAACAAAGCAGGCAAAACTGTCAGTAAGAGTGTCCAAGATTGAGTCTTTGAATGAAGAGATTGAGATAAAACTGTCCAATTTGAGTGTTTGTTGCAGCTCGTTCCAGTCGCTAGCTGCAGCGAACTGAAAAGACAAGGGACCCAGGGATGTGTGTGCTTTGGGGACCTTTAACAGAATGTGACTGGCAGAGTGGGTGTTGTATGTGGAGGATGAGGGCTGCAGTAGATATCTCAGATAGGAGGGAGTGAGGCAGTCCAGTGTACAGAAGAGTATAGAGTGCAGTGATGTGTCCTATAAGGAGCATTGGTAGCAAATCTGATGGCCTCTAGCTGCTCGGGAACTCTCTCTCTCTCTCTCTCTCTCTCTCTCTCTCTAGAAAGGAGAGACAGGTTAAAATGGTTGGGGATAGGCTTGGCGATGATAGGGGCAGCAACCTTAAAGAAGAAAGGGTCTATTAGAAGGGGTGGGAGATGAGGACATTGCCCAGCAACAGCCCCAAAACATCACTGCTTTAGAGGAGATCTGCATGGAGGAATGGGCCAAAATACCAGCAACAGTGTGTGAAAACCTTGTGAAGACTTACAGAAAACGTTTGACCTCTGTCATTGCCAACAAAGGGTATATAACAAAGTATTGAGATAAACTTTTGTTATTGACCAAATACTTATTTTCCAACATAATTTGCAAATAAATTCATTAAAAATCCTACAATGTGATTTTCTGGATTTTTTTTTCTATTTTTGTCTGTCATAGTTGAAGTGTACCTATGATGAAAATTACAGGCCTCTCTCATCTTTTTAAGTGGGAGAACTTGCACAATTGGTGGTTGACTAAATACTTTCTTGCCCCACTGCATATAATGTATTTTATACTACTGCATCTCGTCTATGCCGGTCGGTCGTTGCTCATCCATATATTTATATGTACATATTCTTAACCCATCCCTTTCCTTATTTGTGTGTATAAGGTAGTTGTTGTGGAATTGTTCGATGACTTGTTAGATATTACTGCACTGTCAAAACGAGAAGCACAAGCTTTTCGCTACACTCGCATTAACATCTGCTAGGAGGACATTTGATTTGATATTGTACGTGTTATGCTTCATGTTTTCAGTGACCTTGTGACCTTCCAACACTGTAAGTATAGTAAAGGTCAAGGGTTAGGAGAGAAAGAGCTTTGACCAAGAAAGCGACATCTATTCATGTTACATGGAATGCGTCGACAAACACACAATGCAGCGAGTACGAGGTCAATAACCATGGAAGTAGACAGTGACAGAGAGAAATGTGAGAGTGAGGAGAGAGAGAAGGTGTGTGTGTGGTAGAGAGACAGACATCATTTGCACAAAGCAGGTCTCACCCGCTTCATCTCCATATTTTTGATCCACTTCAGGGCTTGGCCTTGTGGGTCCACCATCAGCGGCCATCTTGGGAAAAACAAAGAGAAGCAATACGTTCACATCATCAAGTTAAACAGTAGCCACAACACCCAAATTATAGTACGTCTTCTTAGCCTCATCCGTGAGGTCTGTGAGACTGAGATAGTTGTAATCTTTGTTTGATTCAACTGAGCGGTTTTATCTCGTTTAGACTACTGAAGTAATATTATCAATATGAAACTAAGCACTAAGCAAAGACGGAGAGAACTGAATAACGATACTGGATGTGTGTGTGTGTGTTGTCTGACCGGTTGCCACGGGTGACGATGACACCGTTTTCGGTGGAGAAGGCATCGGAGGGCAGACCCTGGATGTTCCAGTCCCTTACGGCCGTGGGCTTGGACAGGAACACAGCGAAACTAAAACCTGGAGAACACGGCACCTCCAACTCACGCACCTGATGGAGAAGAGAGGGAGGGAGAGGCGAGAGAGAGAGTGAGAGGGAGAGAGAGGAATGTGGTTAAATGTGTGTGTGTGAGAGAGAGAGACATGAAGGTAACAGTGAATAATATATACACATAAGTACATTTCCACCTACTGGTGTAGTGTGACAGAGTGGAGGGAAATCCAGACAGTGACCTTGCCACTCACCTGTTTCATCCAGATAGAGACCAGCTGGTCTCTGTAGTTGGAGAGGAAAGGCCCCATGTAGGAGAGGAAGGCTGCAGCCAGCAGACAGTCTCCTACCAGAAAACCCATGTTTGTCTCCAAACCCTGAGACACACACACACACATCTCCAGGTCACACTCGTGGACGTGACCATCAAAACAAAGAAAGATGAAGGAGAAAAGCTACCGGACAACTTTAATGATAAGAAATGATCATTCTAATCTTCTGACCAAATGACTCTTTGAAAGTTGACACACTACTGGGTTTGTACTAGAGGTCAACCGATTAATCGGGCCGATTTCAAGTTTTCATAACAATCGGTAATCAGCATTTTTGGACACGCACTCCACGAGGAGACTGCGTGGCAGGCTGACAACAAAAAGCACTGTCGTTGCCCCAATGTGTACCTAACCATAAACACCAATGCCTTTCTTTAAAATCCATAGACAAGTATATATTTTTAAACCTGCATATTTAGTTAATATTACCTGCTAACATTAATTTATTTTAACTAGGGAAATTGTGTCACTTCTCTTGCGTTCAGTGCAAGCAGAGTCAGGGCATATGCAGCAGTTTGGGCCGCCTGGCTCGTTGTGAACTGTATGAAGACCATTTCTTCCTAACAAAGACCGTAATTAATTTTCCAGAATTGTTCATAATCATGACATAACATTGAAGGTTGTGCAATGTAACAGCAAAATCTAGACTTAAGGATGCCACCCGTTAGATAAACTACGTAACGGTTCTGTATTTCAATTAAAGAATAAATGTTTTGTTTTTTCGAAATTATAGTTTCCGGATTTGACCATATTAATGACCTAAGGCTCATATTTCTGTGTGTTATTATGTTATAATTAAGTCTATGATTTGATCGTTGATAGAGCAGTCTGACTGAGCGGTGGTAGGCAGCAGCAGGCTCGTAAGCATTCATTCAAACAGCACTTTCCTGCATTTGCCAGCAGCTCTTCGCTGTGCTTCAAGCATTGAGCTGTTTATGACTTCAAGCCTATCAACTCCCGAGATGAGGCTGGTGTAACCGAAGTGAAATGGCTAGCTAGCTAGCGGGGTGCGCGCTAATAGCGTTTCATCAGTGACGTCATTCGCTCTGAGACCTTGAAGTAGTTGCTCCCCTTGCTCTGCAAGGGCTGTGGCTTTTGTAGAGCGATGGGTAACGATGCTTCAAGGGTGGCTGTTGTCAATGTGTCCCTGGTTTGAGCCCAGGTAGGGGCGAGGAGAGGGATGGAAGCTATACTGTTACACTGGCAATACTATATATATACACTGCTCCAAAAAATAAAGGGAACACTTAAACAACACAATGTAACTCCAAGTCATTCACACTTCTGTGAAATCAAACTGTCCACTTAGGAAGCAACACTGATTGACAATAAATTTCACATGCTGTTGTGCAAATGGTATAGACAACAGGTGGAAATTATAGGCAATTAGCAAGACACTCCCAATAAAGGAGTGGTTCTGCAGGTGGTGACCACTGCTCAGTTCCTATGCTTCCTGGCTGATGTTTTGGTCACTTTTGAATGCTGGCGGTGCTTTCACTCTAGTGGTAGCATGAGACGGAGTCTACAACCCACACAAGTGGCTCAGGTAGTGCAGCTCATCCAGGATGGCACATCAATGCGAGCTGTGGCAAGAAGGTTTGCTGTGTCTGTCAGCGTAGTGCCCAGAGCATGGAGGCGCTACCAGGAGACAGGCCAGTACATCAGGAGACGTGGAGGAGGCCGAAGGAGGGCAACAACCCAGCAGCAGGACCGCTACCTCCGCCTTTGTGCAAGGAGGAGCAGGAGGAGCACTGCCAGAGCCCTGCAAAATGACCTCCAGCAGGCCACAAATGTGCATGTGTCTGCTCAAATGGTCAGAAACAGACTCCATGAGGGTGGTATGAGGGCCCGACGTCCACAGGTGGGGGTTATGCTTACAGCCCAACACCGTGCAGGACGTTTGGTGCCCTGTGCTCTTCACAGATGAAAGCAGGTTCACACTGAGCACATGTGACAGACGTGACAGAGTCTGAAGACGCCGTGTAGAACGTTCTGCTGCCTGCAACATCCTCCAGCATGACCGGTTTGGCGGTGGGTCAGTCATGGTGTGGGGTGGAATTTCTTTGGGGGGCCGCACAGCCCTCCATGTGCTCGCCAGAGGTAGCCTGACTGCCATTAGGTACCGAGATGAGATCCTCAGACCCCTTGTGAGACCATATGCTGGTGCAGTTGGCCCTGGGTTCCTCCTAATGCAAGACAATGCTAGACCTCATGTGGCTGGAGTGTGTCAGCAGTTCCTGCAAGAGGAAGGCATTGATGCTATGGACTGGCCCGCCCGTTCCCTAGACCTGAATCCAATTGAGCACATCTGGGACATCATGTCTCGCTCCATCCACCAACTCCACGTTGCACCACAGACTGTCCAGGAGTTGGCGGATGCTTTAGTCCAGGTCTGGGAGGAGATCCCTCAGGAGACCATCCGCCACCTCATCAGGAGCATGCCCAGGCATTGTAGGGAGGTCATACAGGCACGTGGAGGCCACACACACTACTGAGCCTCATCTTGACTTGTTTTAAGGACATCACATCAAAGTTGGATCAGCCTGTAGTGTGGTTTTCCACTTTAATTTTGAGTGTGACTCCAAATCCAGACCTCCATGGGTTGATAAATTTGATTTCCATTGATAATTTGTGTGTGATTTTGTTGTCAGCACATTCAACTACAGTGCCTTGCGAAAGTATTCGGGCCCCTTGAACTTTGCAAACTTTTGCCACATTTCAGGCTTCAAACATAAACATATAAAACTGTATTTTTTTGTGAAGAATCAACAACAAGTGGGACACAATCATGAAGTGGAACAACTTTTATTGGATATTTCAAACTTTTTTAACAAATCAAAAACTGAAAAGTTGAGCGTGCAAAATTATTCAGCCCCCTTAAGTTAATACTTTGTAGCGCCACCTTTTGCTGCGATTACAGCTGTAAGTCGCTTGGGCTATGTCTCTATCAGTTTTGCACATCGAGAGACCGAATTTTTTTCCCATTCCTCCTTGCAAAAGAGAGCATTTGTGAACAGCAGTTTTCAGTTCTTTCCACAGATTCTCGATTGGATTCAGGTCTGGACTTTGACTTGGCCATTCTAACACCTGGATATGTTTATTTTTGAACCATTCCATTGTAGATTTTGCTTTATGTTTTGGATCATTGTCTTGTTGGAAGACAAATCTCCGTCCAGTCTCAGGTCTTTTGCAGACTCCATCAGGTTTTCTTCCAGAATGGTCCTGTATTTGGCTCCATCCATCTTCCCATCAATTTTAACCATCTTCCCTGTCCCTGCTGAAGAAAAGCAGGCCCAAACCATGATGCTGCCACCACCATGTTTGACAGTGGGGATGGTGTGGTCAGGGTGATGAGCTGTGTTGCTTTTACGCCAAACATAACGTTTTGCATTGTTGCCAAAAAGTTCAATTTTGGTTTCATCTGACCAGAGCACCTTCTTCCACATGTTTGGTGTGTCTCCCAGGTGGCTTGTGGCAAACTTTAAACAACACTTTTTATGGATATCTTTAAGAAATGGCTTTCTTCTTGCCACTCTTCCATAAAGGCCAGATTTGTGCAATATACGACTGATTGTTGTCCTATGGACAGAGTCTCCCACCTCAGCTGTAGATCTCTGCAGTTCATCCAGAGTGATCATGGGCCTCTTGGCTGCATCTCTGATCAGTCTTCTCCTTGTATGAGCTGAAAGTTTAGAGGGACGGCCAGGTCTTGGTAGATTTGCAGTGGTCTGATACTCCTTCCATTTCAATATAATCGCTTGCACAGTGCTCCTTGGGATGTTTAAAGCTTGGGAAATCTTTTTGTATCCAAATCCGGCTTTAAACTTCTTCACAACAGTATCTCGGACCTGCCTGGTGTGTTCCTTGTTCTTCATGATGCTCTCTGCGCTTTTAACGGACCTCTGAGACTATCACAGTGCAGGTGCATTTATACGGAGGCTTGATTACACACAGGTGGATTGTATTTATCATCATTAGTCATTTAGGTCAACATTGGATCATTCAGAGATCCTCACTGAACTTCTGGAGAGAGTTTGCTGCACTGAAAGTAAAGGGGCTGAATAATTTTGCACGCCGAATTCTTCCGTTTTTGATTTGTTAAAAAAGTTTGAAATATCCAATAAATGTCATTCCACTTCATGATTGTGTCCCACTTGTTGTTGATTCTTCACAAAAAAATACAGTTTTATATCTTTATGTTTGAAGCCTGAAATGTGGCAAAAGGTCGCAAAGTTCAAGGGGGCCGAATACATTCGCAAGGCACTGTATGTAAAGAAAAAAGTATTTAATAAGAATATTTCATTCATTCAGATCTAGGATGTGTTATTTTAGTGTTCCCTTTATTTTTTTGAGCAGTGTATATATAAGAACATCCAATAGTCAAAGGTATATGAAATACAAATATAGAGAGAAATAGTCCTATAATTCCTATAATAACTACAACCTAAAACTTCTTACCTGGGAATATTGAAGACTCATGTTAAAAGGAACCACCAGCTTTCATATGTTCTCATGTTCTGAGCAAGGAACTTAAACGTTAGCCTTTTTACATGGCACATATTGCACTTTTACTTTCTTCTATTTTATTATTTTATTTTATTTATACCAAATTGAACATTTCATTATTTATTTGAGGCTAATTTGAGGATTTTATTGATGTATTATATTAAGTTAAAATAAAAGTGTTCATTCAGTATTTTTGTAGTTGTCATTATTATAAATAAATACAATTTTTAAATCGGCCGATTAATCGGCATCGCCTTTTTTTGGTCCTCCAATAATCGGTATCGGCGTTGAAAAATCATAATCGGTCGCCTCTAGTGTGAACGCTGTGTGATGAGTTGTGTGTGTGATGAGTTGTGTGTGCGATAGTGTGTTTTAGCTGGCTGTGTGAGCTCAATAAGAGGGGGTCGTACCACCACAGTCTCCTCCCAGCGGATTCTCTCTCCAGCCAGTCCAGACACCAGTTTCCCGGCCCGGTCCAGTTTGACCTCCATGTCCTCTGACTTCCTCCTCAACTCCTCCTTCTGAGCCAGCTTCTCATCATACTGCCTCTTCAACAGGTCCAGCTTCTCCCCTACCTACACACACACACACAAAATACAGCACACAGATTCACACGCAACTAGATTCATTCTTACTATTCTCACTTCCAAAAAGCACCCGAGTACCAATGAGAAACACAAACACTCACAAAGACTCATTGACACTCCAGAAACGCATCAGTTATAGTGAGTATTTCCCAGGCAGGCAGGTCTCTTCTGCCTCCTCACCACCCCTGTACAGTAGCTCTCTGAGTTGGTGTACCTCAATGAGTTTCGCCTGGGCCTCTGCCAGGGAAGCCTGTTTCTCTGCCAGCTGGGACATGGCCCCGTTCAGCCTGGCTCTCTTAGGCTCCACCACCCTGAAGATACGACCATACACCTGAGTGAGTGAGAGAGAGAGAGAGAGAGAGAGTGAGAGACCCTGTTCACAAAAATGGTTTGCTCCTACAGACAGTGTGTCACGTGGCTTTGGCTTGGTATATAAAGCAGGCAGATAGGCATCGAGGCATTCAGTTACTGTTTCATTGAACGTTAGAATGGGCAAAATAAGTGACCTAAGCGGCTTTGAGCGTGGTATGACTGTTGGTGCCAGGTGCGCCAGATCTCAGAAACGGACGGCCTCCTGGGCTTTTCACACTTGACAGTGTCTAGGGTTTATCAAGAATGGTGTGACAAAGAAAAAACATCCAGTTAGTGGCAGTCCTGTGGGCGAAAAACAGCTTGTAGATGAGGTGGAAGGAGAATGGCAAGAGTCATGCAAGCTAACAGGTGGGCCACAAACAGACAAATAACGGCGCAGTACAACAGTGGTGTGCAGAACGGCGTCTCGGAACGCACAACTCGTCGCTCCTTGTCACAGATGGGATATTACAGCAGACGACCACACCGGGTTCCACTCCTATCAGCTAAAAACTAGAATAAGCGTCTCCAGTGGGCACGTCATCACCAACACTGGACAACTGAGGAGCGGAAAAACATTGTCTGGTCTGACAAATCCTGGTTCCTGTTCATGCTGACGGCAGAGTCAGTATTTGGCGTAAGCAGCATGAGTCAATGACCCCATTCTGCCTGGTGTCAACCGTACAGGCTGGTGAAGGTGGTGTAACTGTGTGGGGAATGTTTTCCTGGCACATGTTAGGTCCCTTGATACTAATTGAGCAAAGTTTCCATTCCTCAGATAATTCAGGCTGTTCTGGAGGAAAAGAGGGGTCCGACCCGGTACTAGATGGGTATACCGAATAAACTGGCCACTGTGTGTATATGTATGTATATTGCTTACCTCCATGGCTCTGACCCACATACAGAGAGACTTGGCGGCCAGGGAGACCCGTCCTATGATCTCTGGATGAAAGTCTGGCTGGGTGCAGTACTGGCCGATCTTCTTCAGTACGCGGTCTGAGATGTTGTCCTTGTCAAAGTGGACCAGCTGCTTGATGAAGTTGCCCTCGCCTGCATGCCAGACACCAAGGGCAACCAGTCAATAACTCTTGCCTTTATCTCTCTCTCTCTCTCTCTCTCTCTCTCTCTCTCTCTCTCTCTCTCTCTCTCTCTCTCTCTCTCTCTCTCTCTCTCTCTCTCTCTCTCTCTCTCTCTCTCTCTCTCTCTCTCTCTCTCTCTCTCTCTCTCTCTCTCTCTCTCTCTCTCTCTCTCTCTCTCTCTCTCTCTCTCTCTCTCTCTCTCTCTCTCTCTCTCTCTCTCTCTCTCTCTCTCTCTCTCTCTCTCTCTCTCTCTCTCTCTCTCTCAATTCAAAGGGCTTTATTGGCATGGGAAACACATTTCTCTCTCTCTGTCTCCCCCCCCCCCCTCTCTCTGACCTTTCTGTATTTTCAATGCGAGGATTCAAAAGTTTCTTAATACAATATAGTATATCTGAGGTTTTGGTCTAGCTCTTCCTCTTTGTGCCCTCTACTGTAGCTAGTTACTGTATAAGCCACTGGTGGTCAGTCCTGGTCCTGCACATTTCTATTTTTTGTACATTTGATTCTAATCATCAAAGCCTGATGATGAGGTGATCATTTGAATCAGGTATGTAGTGCCAAGGAAAAAACTCAAATGTACACCCTTTTGAGTCCCCAGGACCAGGTGTGTGTACCACTGGTATACACTGTAAAGGGGTTGCCCTGAATTTGATAGTCATTTACACACAGCTCAGTGACATTCTGTCTTTTATATTGCAGTGTAATATGAATACGTAATACCCACTGTAATATGAATACGGTATCAAAGCAAGTACCGTGTAATGACACACAGTACAGTACCATAAAATGTACTGTATTAAACTGTTATAGTGCTACCGTAATAGGAATCAATTAATTAATAAATGGATGAATGACATAAATAATTACAAGGGATTGATTGGTCCAAGCAGTTTGGCTGCTTGGTAGTGTTTACACATTACAGCATTTTAATGAATATTTATCATTTTAGGCCTATACCACTTGCACTTATTGAGGCCTTAACAAAGGCTTCCAAACTGGCAGCCAAAACAGGGAAAAACAGACCAAAAGGACATGGCAAAATGCTTAACCATTTAATGTTTAAGACTTGCTGTCACTCCAATCTGTCCCCTATAGATTTTAAAGTGATGGGGCACTATAACCACAGAGGAGTAAAATTGGTTCAGCATGCTCACTCACGAGTGCTACAAATATAGCCTCTTACAAAGACATGCCTCAAAATATGTTAATGAGACAGAAACAACAACGATGCATCCACTAGTGGTCAAATGGTTTTTGGTGCTCCAAAGATACGGTACAGTACTGTATTCTGTGGGGCTGGAATTACAATTACCATACGAAATTCAGCAATTCTTTCCCCGCCCTAAACATGTTCCCACAATGCACTAAAGTTTCAGAGTATTTTACTGTTGATACTAACCAAAATTAACGTATAAATTACAGTTTTCCATTAAAATGTACTTTTTCTTACATTTTGCTCCAAATCTACTCCTCTCTACAAATCCTCCCCCACTCCCACCCAGCTGTCTCTTGGCCCCTGCCCAGGTAGAATCGAAGAGGTAGGGAGACAGAAAGAGAGATAGATGGAAAGAGAGATAGATGGCGCCGTAGATAGCTCTCACCCAGCTGTCTCTTGGCCTCTGCCCAGGTGGGCTCATTGCCTCTGAGGATCATAACAGCCTGCATGACGGTCTCCACCAGGGTCGGGGGACGGCCGTACGACTTGATCTCTGTCATGTCCTTCTTATTCAGGGACTCCAATGCCTGGGGAAGGGAGGAGAGGGAGGAGGAGAGGAAACAAGGTGAGTGGAGGGGAGAAGAGAAGAGAGAGAGGAGGGGAGCGGAGAGGAGAGGGGGGAGAGAAGGGAAAGGAGAGGGTGGGAGGTAGGAGAGAGTCAGTAAATATGGTAACACAATCACAGAAGGTGACCATATATATTACTGTACCAACTCTGCTGATTGCCCTGTAAATAAAAAAAACACTAAATATATGTGTGAAAAAAACAAGATTATACATACAACGTGTTAATGCATTTTCAAAACGCAGCGTTTTAAACCATTTCACCTGCGTTTTACACTGAAAGTCAACAGCGTTGTTTTGCTTCAATAGAGTAATCAGGGGACTGCAACTACAGTTTTCCTTCCCAGAAAATACATTAGCGCAACACATCAGAGGACAACATAAGTGCAACTCTATTTGGCTACCAGCCACACAAGTAAATGAGCTTACAATGAAAAAGAGAGGCCTTTTAGAAAAAAACTATGCATCACCACCAGAGAAAGAATGTGAGCAGCCAGCTCAATGTTTTACTTGAAGTTAATCTTGCACGGGCCACACCGAGAAGCACACAATTAGTCTGATGCCGAGCAGAAATTACAATAAAAAACATATTAGATCTGCGTTTCCAAAACGCAGCAAGATATTTGTTACGTGTTATCGAGCGTGAAAGGCGACCCCTGCTGCTATTGAGACCCAGCCACACACAGAGGCAGTATCACACATAAAAACAGATACAAACAGCTTACCTTCATGGCCTCCTCCAGAGCAGGCACGGCTTCATCCAGGTCTCTCTGGGCATTCTCAGCCATGGCCCTACACTTGATCTCTTCTGCTCCGATCTTCTCACTGTGGGCACTCACAGTCTACACACACGCGCACGACCGCACACATGCACACACACCACCAGATGTACAGTTGAAGTCGAAAGCTTACATGCACCTTATTCAAATACATTTAAACTCAGTTTTTCACAATTCCTGACATTTAATCCTGGTAAAAATTCCCTGTCTTAGGTCAGTTAGGATCACCACTTTACTTTCAGAATGTGAAATGACAGAATAGTAGAGAGGATGATTTATTTCAGCTTTTATTTTCTTTCATCACATTCCCAGTGGGTAAGAAGTTTACATACACTCAATTAGTATTTCATAGCAGTCTTTAAATGTTTAACTTGGGTCAAACGTTTCGGGTAGCCTTCAACAAGCTTCCCACAATAAATTGGGTTTATTTTGGCCCATTCCTCCTGACAGAGCTGGTGTAACTGAGTCAGGTTTGTTCGCACACCCTTTTTCAGTTCTGCCCACAAATGTTCTATAGGATTGAGGTCATGGCTTTGTGATGGCCACTCCAATACCTTGACTTTGTTGTCCTTAAGCCATTTTGCTTGGAAGTATGCTTGAGGTCATTGTTCCTTTGGAAGACCCATTTGCTTCAATATATCCACATCATTTCCCAACCTCATGATGCCTATCTATTTTGTGAAGTGCACCAGACCCTCCTGCAGCAAAGCACCCCCACAACATGATGCTGCCCGTGCTACACGGTTGGGATGGTGTTCTTCGGCTTGCAAGCCTCCCCCTTTTTCCTACAAACATAACGATGGTCATTATGGTCAAACAGTTCTATTTTTGTTTTATCAGACCAGAGGAAATTTCTCCAAAAAGTACGATCTTTGTCCATGTGCAGTTGCAAACCGTAGTCTGGCTTTTTTATGGCGGTTGTGGATCAGTGGCTTCTTCCTTGCTGAGCAGCCTTTCGGGTTATATCAATATAGGACTCGTTTTACTGTGGATATAGACACTTTTGTACCTGTTTCCTCCAGCATCTTCACAAGGTCCTTTGCTGTTGTTCTGGGATTGATTTGCACTTTTCGCACCAATGTACATTCATCTCTAGGAGACAGAACACGTCTACTTCCTGAGCGGTACGACGGCTGTGTGGTCCTATGGTGTTTATACTTGCGTGCTACTGTTTGTACAGATGAAAGTGGTACCTTCAGGCTTTTGGAAATTGCTTCCAAGGATGAACCAGACTTGCGGAGGTCTACAATTTATTTTCTGAGGTCTTGGCTGATTTCTTTAGATTGTCCCATGATGTCAAGCAAAGAGGTACTGAGTTTGAAGGTAGGTCTTGAAATACACCCACAGGTACACCTTCAATTGATTCAAATGATGTCAATTAGCCTATCAGAAGCTTTTAAAGCCATGACATCATTTTCTGGAATTTTCCAAGCTGTTTAAGGGCACAGTCAACTTAGTGTATGTAAACTTCTGACCCACTGGAATTGTGATACAGTGAAACAATCTGTCTGTAAACAGTTGTTGGAAAAATGACTTGTGTCATGCACAAAGTAGATGTCCTAACCGACTTGCCAAAACTAAAGATGGTTAACAAGATATTTGTGGAGTGGTTGAAAAACGGATTTTAATGACTCCAACCTAAGTGTATGTAAACTTCCGACTTCAACTGTATGTACCTTCTGCTGTTCATCGGCCTCTCTCTTCTGCTGGACGATGATGACCAGGTACTCCTCACACTGCTTCTGGAAGTCAGCCACCTTCTTCTTGGCCTCTTCCAGCTCCACAGACATGGCCTCCACCTTGCTGCGAGTGTCGTCTATCTTAAACAGGCCGTTCCTCAGCTTGGTCACCTGTTCCCCCAGCTCACTGCGCTTCTCAGCCAGCAGCCTGGAGATACACAGGGAGAGGGAAAGTTAGAATGAGTGAAGGAAAGATCAAGTGAGAGAAAGAAATAAAGAAAGGGAGAGAGTGAGAAAAGAATAAAAATAGTTAGGGAGTCAGATAGAGTAAAACAGACAGACAGACAGATACAGAGAGGCAGGCAGACAGATACAGACAGATAGTAAGATACTTCCGGCGCAGACAGAGATGGCCGACTCGCCTCGCGTTCCTAGGAAACTATGCAGTTTTTTTTTTTTTTGACATTGGTACCCCAGGTAACCTTAGGTTTCATTACATACATTTGGGAGGAACTACTGAATATAAGAGCAGAGTCAACTCAACATCATTACGACCAGGAATATGACGGATCCTGTGTTTTGCCCACCACCCAGGACAATGGATCGGATCCCAGCCGGTGAACCTAAACAACGTCGCCGTAAAAGGGGCAAACGAAGCGGTCTTCTGGTCAGGCTCCGGAGACGGGTACATCGCGCACCACTCCCAGTCTCTTGACAACAAGGTAGATGAAATCGGAGCAAGGGTAGCCTTCCTGAGAGACATCAGAAACTGTAACGTTCTTTGCTTCACGGAAACATGGCTCACTTGAGACACGCTATCGGAGTCGGTACAGCCAGCTGGTTTCTTCACGCATGACGCCGACAGAAACAAGCATCTTTCTGGTAAGAAGAACGGCGGGGGGGTATGCCTTATGATTAACGAGACGTGGTGTGATCATAACAACATACAGGAACTCAAGTCCTTCTGTTCACCTGACTTAGAATTCCTCACAATTACATGTCGACCACATTATCTACCAAGAGAATTCCCTTTGATTATAATCACAGCCGTATATATTCCCCCCCAAGCAGACACATCGATGGCCCTGAACGAACTTTATTTGACTCTATGTAAACTGGAAACCACATATCTTGAGGCTGTATCCATTGTAGCTGGGGATTTTAACAAGGCTAATCTGAAAACAAGACTCCCTAAATTCTATCAGCATATCGATTGTGCAACCAGGGCTGGTAAAACACCTGGATCATTGTTATTCTAACTTCCCCGACACATATAAGGCCCTCCCCCGCCCTCCTTTCGGGAAAAGCTGACCACGACTCCATTTAGTTGCTTCCAGCCTACAGACAGAAACTAAAACAGGAAGCTCCCCTGCTCAGGTCTGTTCAACGCTGGTCCGACCAATCTGATTCCACGCTTCAAGACTGCTTCGATCACGTGGATTGGGATATGTTCCATATTGCGTCCAACAACAACATTGACGAATACGCTGATTCGGTGAGCGAGTTCATTAGAAAGTGCATCGGCGATGTCATACCCACAGCAACTATTAAAACATTCCCAAACCAGAAACTGTGGATTGATGGTAGCATTTGCGCCAAACTGAAAGCGCGAACCACTGCTTTTAACCAGGGCAAGGTGACCGGAAACATGACCGAATAAAAACCGTGTAGCTATTCCCTCTGCAAGGCAATCAAACAAGCTAAGCGTCAGTATAGAGACCAAGTAGAGTTGCAATTCAACGGCTCAGACACAAGAGGTATGTGGCAGGGTCTACAGTCAATCACGGATTACAAAAAGAAAACCAGCCCTGTCGCGGAGCAGGATGTCTTGCTCCCAGACAGACTAAATAACTTCTTTGCTCGCTTTGAGGACAATACAGTGCCACAGACACGGCCCGCTACCAAAACCTGCGGACTCTCCTTCACTACAGCCGACGTGAGTAAAACATTTAAATGTGTTAACCCTCGCAAGGCTGCAGGCACAGACGACATCCCCAGCCGCGTCCTCAGAGAATGCGCAGACCAGCTGGCTGGTGTGTTTACGGACATATTCAATAAATCCCTATCCCAGTCTGCTGTCCCCACATGCTTCAAGAGGGCCACCATTGTTCCTGTTCCCAAGAAAGCTAAGGTAACTGAGCTAAACTACTACTGCCTCGTCGCACTCACTTCCGTCATCATGAAGTGCTTTGAGACACAAGGACCATATCACCCTAGACCCTACCTGACAACCTAGACCCACTCCAATTTGCTTACCGCCCCAATAGGTCCACAGACGACGCAATCGTAACCACACTGCAGACTGCCTTAACCCATCTGGACAAGAGGAATACCTATGTGAGAATGCTGTTCATCTACTACAGGTAGGTTACCACATCTCCACCCCGCTGATCCTCAACACTGGGGCCCCACAAGGGTGCATTCTCAGCCCTCTCCTGTACTCCCTGTTCACCCACGACTGCGTGGCCATGCACGCCTCCAACTCAATCATCAAGTTTGCGGACGACACTACAGTGGTAGGCTTGATTACAACAATGACAAGACGGCCTACAGGGAGGAGGTGAGGGCCCTCGGAGTGTGGTGTCAGGAAAATAACCTCAACAAAACACAGGAGATGATCGTGGACTTCAGGAAACAGCAGAGGGAGCACCCCCCTATCCACATCGACGGGACAGTAGTGGAGAGGGTAGTAAGTTTTAAGTTCCTCGACGTACACATCACGGACAAACTGAATTGGTCCACCCACACAGACAGCGTTGTGAAGAAGGTGCAGCAGCGCCTCTTCAACCTCAGGAGGCTGAAGAAATTTGGCTTGTCACCAAAAGCACTCACAAACCTTTACAGATGCACAATCGAGAGCATCCTGTCGGGCTGTATTACTGCCTGGTACGGCAACTGCACCTCCCACAACCGTAAGGCTCTCCAGAGGGTAGTGAGATCTGCACAACGCATCACCGGGGGCAAACTACCTGCCCTCCAGGACACCTACACACCACCCGATGTCACAGGAAGGCCATAAAGATCATCAAGGACAACAACCACCCGAGCCACTGCCTGTTCACCCAGCTATCATCCAGAAGGCGAGGTCAGTACAGGTGCATCAAAGCTGGGGCCGAGAGACTGAAAAACAGCTTCTATCTCAAGGCCATCAGACTGTTAAACAGCCACCACTAACATTGAGTGGCTGCTGCCAACACACTGACTCAACTCCAGCCACTTTAATATTGGAAATTGATGTAAAAAATGTATCACTAGCCAATTTAAACAATGCCACTTAATATAATGTTTACATACCCTACATTACTCATCTCATATGCATATACTGTACTCTATACCATCTACTGCATCTTGCCATCTTTATGTAAATCATGTATCACTAGCCACTTTAAACTATGCCACTTTTATGTTTACATACCCTACATTACTCATCTCATATGTATATACTGTACTTGATACCATCTACTGCATCTAGCCTATGCCGTTCTGTACCATCACTCATTCATATATCTTTATGTATATATTCTTTATCCCTTTACACTTGTGTGTATAAGGTAGTAGTTATGGAATTGTTAGGTTAGATTACTCGTTGGTTATTACTGCATTGTCGGAACTAGAAGCACAAGCATTTCGCTAGTCTCGCATTAACATCTGCTAATCATGTGTATGTGACAAATAAAATTTGATTTGATTTTGATTCGATTTGATACAGAGACAGACAGACAGACAGAGACAAATAAATCGTACTACACTGGCTCCGACGCTCTTCGGATGTGGCAGGGCTTGCAAACCATTACAGACTACAAAGGGAAGCACAGCCGAGAGCTGCCCAGTGACACGAGCCTACCAGACGAGCTAAATAACTTCTATGCTCGCTCGAGGCAAGTAACACTGAAAAATGCATGAGAGCCTCAGCTGTTCCGGACGACTGTGTGATCACGCTCTCCGCAGCCGATGTGAGTAAGACCTTTAAACAGGTCAACGTGTACTCCGAGCACGCACTGACTAACTGGCAAGTGTCTTCACTGACATTTTCAACCTCTCCCTGTCTGAGTCTGTAATACCAACATGTTTCAAGCAGACCACCATAGTCCCTGTGCCCAAGAACACTAAGGTGACCTGCCTAAATGACTACCGACCCGTAGCACTCACTCACGTCTGTAGTCATGAAGTGACTCACATCAACACCATTATCCCAGAAACCTTAGACCCGCTTCAATTTGCATACTTCCCCTACAGATCCACAGATGATGCAATCTCTATTGCACTCCACACTGCCCTTTCACACCTGGACAAAAGGAACACCTATGTGAGATTGGACCCTGGGGCTAAACAACTACCTCTGCAACTGGATCCTGGATTTCCTGATGGGCCAGCCCCAGGTGGTGAGGGTAGGTAACAACACATGCGCCACGCTGATCCTCAACACAGGGGCCCCTCAGGGGTGCATACTCAGTCCCCTCCTGTACTCCCTGTTCACTCATGACTGCATGGTCAGCCACGACACCAACACCATCATTAAGTTTGCCGATGACACAACAGTGGTAGGCCTGATCACAGACAACAATGAGACAGCCAATAGGGAGGAGGTCAGAGACAACCTCTCCTTCAACGTTGATTGTGAACTACAGGCAAAAGAGGACCGAGCACACCCCCATTCTCATCGGCAGGGCTGTAGTGGAGCAGGTTGAGAGCTTCAAGATCCTTGGGGTCCACATCACCAACAAACGAACATGGTCCAATCACACCAAGACAGTCGTGAAGAGGGCACGACAAAACCTATTCCCCCTCAGATCCTAATTTTTCTTTTTTACAGCTGCACCAGAGAGCATCCTGACGGGTTGCATATCAAGGCCTGGTATGCCAACTGCTCGGCCTCCGACTGCAAGGCACTACAGAGAGTAGTGCGTACGGCCCAGTACATCACGGCCCAGTACATCATCCAGGACCTCTATACCAGGCAGTGTCAGAGGAAGGTCCTAACTCCAGCCACTCTAGTCATAGACTGTTTTCTTTGCTACCGCACGGCAAGCGGTACCGGAGCGCCAAGTCTAGGTCCAAGAGGCTTCTAAACAGCTTTTACCCCCAAGCCAATAGACTCCTGAACATCTAATCAAATGACTACCCACACTATTTGCATTGCGCCCCCCACCCCCACGCTGCTGCTACTCTCTGTTATTATCTATGCATAGTCACTCATTGAGGTAATACATATTACCTCAATGACCTCGACACCGGTGCCCCCACACATTGACTCTGTACCGGTCCCCCCCTGTATATAGCCCTGTCCCCCCTGTATATAGCCCTGTCCCCCCTGTATATAGCCCTGTCCCCCCTGTATATAGCCCAGTCCCCCCTGTATATAGCCCTGTCCCCCCTGTATATAGCCCTGTCCCCCCTGTATATAGCCCTGTCCCCCCTGTATATAGCCCTGTCCCCCCTGTATATAGCCCTGTCCCCCCTGTATATAGCCCTGTCCCCCCTGTATATAGCCCTGTCCCCCCCTGTATATAACCCTGTCCCCCCTGTATATAGACCTGTCCCCCCTGTATATAGCCCTGTCCCCCCTGTAGCTCCCTATAGCCCTGTCCCCCCTGTATATAGCCCTGTCCCCCCTGTATATAGCCCTGTCCCCCCTGTATATAGCCCTGTCCCCCCTGTATATAGCCCTGTCCCCCCTGTATATAGCCCTGTCCCCCCTGTATATAGCCCTGTCCCCCTGTATATAGCCCTGTCCCCCCTGTATATAGCCCTGTCCCCCCTGTATATAGCCCTGTCCCCCCTGTATATAGCCCTGTCCCCCCTGTATATAGCCCTGTCCCCCCTGTATATAGCCCTGTCCCCCCTGTATATAGCCCTGTCCCCCCTGTATATAGCCCTGTCCCCCCTGTATATAGCCCTGTCCCCCCTGTATATAGCCCTGTCCCCCCTGTATATAGCCCTGTCCCCCCTGTATATAGCCCCGCTATTGTTATTTTACTGCTGCTTTTTAAATATTTGTAATTCTTATCTAATAGTTTTTTAAAAAGGAATTTGTCTTAAAATTGCATTGTTGGCTAAGGGCTTGTAAGTAAGCATTTCACTGTAAGGTGTAATACCTGTTGTATTCGGAGCATGTCACAAATACAATTTGATTTGATGAAGAGACAGAAAGACGTTCAGACAGATAGATACAGAGAGACAGACAGAGACAGAATGATATACTGCATCAAAGAGTGGGAGACAGCATACCCGGTAGACAGGGAGATGACTGACAGATTGAGAGAAGTCTAAGAAACACTTTGAGTTGGCAATGGGGATGGTAGTTAGTTACTTTTTGTATCCAGACACCAGCTCCAGGTAGTTGGTAGGAGTGACATAGTTGTGTCTCTTCAGCTCCAGCTTCATCCTCTGGGAGAACTGGGCCACAGACTGGTGCATGGTCACAAAGATACTGGCCACTTTGGTCTGGATCTAGAGGAACACATCCACCCAAAGATATAACGTTATTACAACATTATTACAACGTTATACAACATTACTGGGCAACAGACTGGTGCATGGTCACAAAGATACTGGACACCTTTGTCTAGATCTACAATAAATCCCCAACATGTCATTACAACATTATTAAAAATGTATTACAAGAGAATATAACACTATTGAAACATACAACATTACAAGAGCCAAGAGTTTCTCCTGGTCATGCGGCCAGGAAAACACTCCTGCCGTAAACATTCCTACGACATTCCTACAACATTACATACCCTTGTGGAAACAGAGCAACAGAGCAAAGCAGTGTTGGGTAGGAGTGTGAAGGCGAAGGTGACGTGTGCGTGGCGGGTACAGCATAATAGATGAGACTACAATAACACAAGCTTTAATTCTTGAGGTTTTCACAACCCAGCTGCTCTTCATAAATGTATTTTAAAAGACTAGCTAGTAGCTACACAGGAAGGATGAGAGGGTGAATCACTCCATCACACAGCAGGCTAACCTTCTAACCAAGTTCACTTAGATAGAAGTGTACAGTGGGGAGAACAAGTATTTGATACACTGCCGATTTTGCAGGTTTTCCTACTTACAAAGCATGTAGAGGTCTGTCATTTTTATCATAGGTACACTTCAACTGTGAGAGACGGAATCTAAAACAAAAATCCGGGAAATCACATTGTATGATTTTTAAGTAATTAATTTGCATTTTATTGCATGACATAAGTATTTGATACATCAGAAAAGCAGAACATAATATTTGGTACGGAAACCTTTGTTTGCAATTACAGAGGTCATACGTTTCCTGTAGTTCTTGACCAGGTTTGCACACACTGCAGCAGGGATTTTGGCCCACTCTTCCATACAGACCTTCTCCAGATCCTTCAGGTTTCGGGGCTGTTGCTAGGCAATACGGACTTTCAGCTCCCTCCAAAGATTTTCTATTGGGTTCAGGTCTGGAGACTGGCTAGGCCACTCCAGGATCTTGAAATGCTTCTTACGGAGCATCTCCTTAGTTGCCCTGGCTGTGTGTTTCGGGTCGTTGTCATGCTGGAAGACCCAGCCACGACCCATCTTCAATGTTCTTACTGAGGGAAGGAGTTTGTTGGCCAAGATCTCGCGATACATCGCCCCATCCATCCTCCCCTCAATACGGTGCAGTCGTCCTGTCCCCTTTGCAGAAAAGCATCCCCAAAGAATGATGTTTCCACCTCCATGCTTCACGGTTGGGATGGTGTTCTTGGGGTTGTACCCATCCTTCTTCTTTCTCCAAACACGGTGAGTGGAGTTCTATATTTTTGTCTCATCAGACCACATGACCTTCTCCCATTCCTCCTCTGGATCATCCAGATGGTCATTGGCAAACTTCAGACGGTCCTGGACATGCGCTGGCTTGAGCAGGGGGACCTTGCATGCGCTGCAGGATTTTAATCCATGACGGCGTAGTGTGTTACTAATGGTTTTCTTTGAGACTGTGGTCCCAGCTCTCTTCAGGTCATTGACCAGGTCCTGCCGTGTAGTTCTGAGCTGATCCCTAACCTTCCTCATGATCATTGATGCCCCACGAGGTGAGATCTTACATGGAGCCCCTGACCGAGGGTGATTGACCGTCATCTTGAACTTCTTCCATTTTCTAATAATTGTGCCAACAGTTGTTGCCTTCTCACCAAGCTGCTTGCCTATTGTCCTGTAGCCCATCCCAGCCTTGTGCAGGTCTACAATTTTATCCCTGATGTCCTTACACAGCTCTCTGGTATTGGCCATTGTAGAGAGGTTGGAGTCTGTTTGATTGAGTGTGTGAACAGGTGTCTTTTATACAGGTAACGAGTTCAAACAGGTGCAGTTAATACAGGTAATGAGTGGAGAACAGGAGGGCTTCTTAAAGAAAAACTAACAGGTCTGAGAGAGACGGAATTCTTACTGTTTGGTAGGTGATCAAATTCTTGTCATGCAATTACATAAAAATCATACAATGTGATTTTCTGGATTTTTGTTTTAGAACTTCACAGTTGAAGTGTACCTATGATAAAAAATTACAGACCTCTACATGCTTTGTAAGTAGGAAAACCTGCAAAATCGGCAGTGTATCAAATACTTGTTCTCCCCACTGTATGTGTGTTATCTGTGTGTGTGTGCGTGCGTGCCAGCATGTGTGTGTGTGTGTCTCACCCCCTCCACGGTGCCCAGGGCCAGTCCATCCAGGTATCTCTCAGCCACCTCCAACAGGGCATCTCTGGGCCACTCTGAGAACCAGTCGATGGTGGCACAGTTCACCAGGGCTGGGTACTGACGGATATAGTTCCTTGAGGAACACATACAAGTTAATTAGATCCAAAGAGTCCATTGATTTCAATAAACGTTTCAATCTGTTGTGGGGTGTGCTCTGAGTCTAGTTGTGTCTAAATGGGTGCGTTACCCAGGTGGGTGCTAAACACTGCTGTGGAGGTGAATGACGTGAATGATGAAAATCACTTTGAGCTCTTGGAGAAATGCAACTTAAATCCACTCAACTTAACAGCTGCCATGACCCAAACACCATTGTCTGAGCCACTAGGTTTTGCTGGCTAATTGCTGTCATGCCATCACACAGCCAGTGTGACTGTGTTGACCTGGTAAGATCCCCTCTCACTCCCAGCCACAAATACTGGTCAGAGGTGGAGGAATGGAGAGATGGAGGAATGGAGGGCAGCCCTGGAGCCAACAGCCAAAGCATGGTGATTAGCTCTGGGTAATGGGCCCTGCCAGCCCAATTAGTGGTATTATGTGTGAACACTGCCCTGTCTCGTTAATGAGAGAGAGAAAGACTGGTGTGTGCGTATGTGTGTACGTGTGTGTGTGAGTGACCCAACCATCATGTCTGCTATCCATCCTGTCATTTCTAATCACAGAAATCCTCAGGTCTAAAACGCTGTGTCATCCTAAACACAATTCCTAATTTGTAAGACAAGGGATGGCGGGATGCACATTAGCCATTAACAAGCTGACAAGTGTTCATGTTTGGCTGTCTATGCTCTAATACTGAGAATCAGCTGTGCTGGAGTGTGGGGTTTACACACTCAGACAGAGAGAGCATGAGAAGGAAACAGATAATGAGAGAATGGTGGCAATGCTTAGGAAGAAACCTCTACTAGTCGCCCATTAGCACAGATGATGCCGCAGGAAAAGCTTTCATCTCTGTCTCAAACCCTTATTGTTGAATGTGTTCAGTGCTTTGTACTATGACTAATCACTTTGCTTGGTGCGATATAGCAGGCACTGTACATTCTTTAACTTCAAAAACTGTCCCGAGTGCAGACTTACCTGAAGGGGTCTCCCACAGGGCTCATGCAGAGCACGATGTGCAGGTTGTTCCTCACTCTCTCTATCAGGTAGTTGAACATGGAGTCTGGAGTCTCAATGATGTTGTCTTTCCTGGCCCAGTCCGACAGAGCACTGGACACCTGGACGAGGAGGTCAGGGTCAAAGGTTAATACACAACGAGACAAAACAACATAAGATCAAACACAGAAAACACAAACTAGCCTACCACACACATTCTGGATAGCACTATTACACTTTTATCTATTATTTTTGTGGTGACATTTCTACAAGAGATGTACTAAAATAGAGAGATAATATACAGTCGGTATCGTGGTGAAATTGAAGAGGAAACACTATGTAACTATTGCGACCTCGAAGAAACACAGAATGAAATTCATTTTATCCTCTATTGTACTTTCTACCGCGATATACGCTTTCTCGTATTCCAGGAAGCACACCAGATATACCCTGGCATTATGTGGCTGAGCGATGAAGAGACAGACCACCAGATATACCCTGGCATTATGTGGCTGAGTGATGAGGAGACAGACCACCAGATATACCCTGGCATTATGTGGCTGAGTGATGAAGAGACAGACCACCAGATATACCCTGGCATTATGTGGCTGAGTGATGAAGAGACAGACCACCAGATATACCCTGGCATTATGTGGCTGAGTGATGAAGAGACAGACCACCAGATATACCCTGGCATTATGTGGCTGAGTGATGAAGAGACAGACCACCAGATATACCCTGGCATTATGTGGCTGAGTGATGAAGAGACAGACCACCAGATATACCCTGGCATTATGTGGCTGAGCGATGAAGAGACAGACCACCAGATATACCCTGGCATTATGTGGCTGAGCGATGAAGAGACAGACCACCAGATATACCCTGGCATTATGTGGCTGAGCGATGAAGAGACAGACCACCAGATATACCCTGGCATAATGTGTCTGAGTGATGAAGAGACAGACCACCAGATATACCCTGGCATTATGTGGCTGAGTGATGAAGAGACAGACCACCAGATATACCCTGGCATTATGTGGCTGAGTGATGAAGAGACAGACCACCAGATATACCCTGGCATTATGTGGCTGAGTGATGAAGAGACAGACCACCAGATATACCCTGGCATTATGTGGCTGAGTGATGAGGAGACAGACCACCAGATATACCCTGGCATAATGTGTCTGAGTGATGAAGAGACAGACCACCAGATATACCCTGGCATTATGTGGCTGAGTGATGAGGAGACAGACCACCAGATATACCCTGGCATTATGTGGCTGAGCGATGAAGAGACAGACCACCAGATATACCCTGGCATAATGTGTCTGAGTGATGAAGAGACAGACCACCAGATATACCCTGGCATTATGTGGCTGAGTGATGAGGAGACAGACCACCAGATATACCCTGGCATAATGTGTCTGAGTGATGAAGAGACAGACCACCAGATATACCCTGGCATTATGTGGCTGAGTGATGAAGAGACAGACCACCAGATATACCCTGGCATTATGTGTCTGAGTGATGAAGAGACAGACCACCAGATATACCCTGGCATTATGTGGCTGAGTGATGAAGAGACAGACCACCAGATATACCCTGGCATTATGTGGCTGAGTGATAAGGAGACAGACCACCAGATATACCCTGGCATTATGTTGCTGAGTGATGAGGAGACAGACCACCAGATATACCCTGGCATTATGTGGCTGAGTGATAAAGAGACAGACCACCAGATATACCCTGGCATTATGTGGCTGAGTGATGAAGAGACAGACCACCAGATATACCCTGGCATTATGTGGCTGAGTGATGAGGAGACAGACCACCAGATATACCCTGGCATAATGTGTCTGAGTGATGAAGAGACAGACCACCAGATATACCCTGGCATTATGTGGCTGAGTGATGAGGAGACAGACCACCAGATATACCCTGGCATAATGTGTCTGAGTGATGAAGAGACAGACCACCAGATATACCCTGGCATTATGTGGCTGAGTGATGAAGAGACAGACCACCAGATATACCCTGGCATTATGTGTCTGAGTGATGAAGAGACAGACCACCAGATATACCCTGGCATTATGTGGCTGAGTGATGAAGAGACAGACCACCAGATATACCCTGGCATTATGTGGCTGAGTGATAAGGAGACAGACCACCAGATATACCCTGGCATTATGTTGCTGAGTGATGAGGAGACAGACCACCAGATATACCCTGGCATTATGTGGCTGAGTGATGAAGAGACAGACCACCAGATATACCCTGGCATTATGTGGCTGAGTGATGAAGAGACAGACCACCAGATATACCCTGGCATTATGTGGCTGAGTGATGAGGAGACAGACCACCAGATATACCCTGGCATAATGTGTCTGAGTGATGAAGAGACAGACCACCAGATATACCCTGGCATTATGTGTCTGAGTGATGAAGAGACAGACCACCAGATATACCCTGGCATAATGTGTCTGAGTGATGAAGAGACAGACCACCAGATATACCCTGGCATAATGTGTCTGAGTGATGAAGAGACAGACCACCAGATATACCCTGTCATTATGTGGCTGAGTGATGAAGAGACAGACCACCAGATATACCCTGGCATTATGTGGCTGAGTGATGAAGAGACAGACCACCAGATATACCCTGGCATTATGTGGCTGAGCGATGAAGAGACAGACCACCAGATATACCCTGGCATTATGTGGCTGAGTGATGAAGAGACAGACCACCAGATATACCCTGGCATTATGTGGCTGCGCGATGAGGAGAAACTGAAGTGGTATTTTGTCCATTGTGTATTTCCGTTTGTGGAATATTTAGATAAAGCCTGGAACAAAAGAAAAAGGGCTACCTATAATTAAATGATACAAATACTTAGCTTCTAAGTGGTAAATGGCACGTGTGTATATAGATTGTGTATAGTCTTGTCTCTCATATGAATATTCTCTTTGTGCCAGACTGGGCTCAAATGCCCTCTGTTTCATTTATCTGTAAGTTATTATTTTATTTAACCTTTATTTAACTAGGCAAGTCAGTTCAGAACACATTCTCATATTATGTATGTATGTTTGTATGTGTATATATGCAGTGTATATGCTTGTGTGTATGTATATATTTGTACTGCTCTAGGGATGTAATTATTGTTTGGATAACCTTATTTACAATAATGCAATGATTTTTATCTTACATTCTTTCACTCTTTATGCGATGCACACTGCAGCGAACACCGGAAGAAGAATTAACACTGAATTACCACAGTGAATTATTGTAATGTTTCTTTATGTGTCAATTAACCCCAAAAGGGATGGGTTGCCAAACGGCGACTGGACACAACAACAAAAAATCCTTTCTTCATTCATACAGTATGTATTATATATACTGAACAAAAATGTCAATGCAACATGTAAAGTGTTGGTCCCATGCTTCATGAGCTGAAATAAAGGATCCCAGACATTTTCCATATGCACAAAAAGCTTGCTTCTTTTTTTGTGCACAAATTGGTTTACATCATTTCTGCTTTGGCAAGATAATCCATTCACCAGACAGGTGTGGCATATTAAGAAGCTGATTAAGCGACATGATCATTACACAGGTGCACCTTGTGCTGGGGGACAATTAAAGGCCACTCTTAAATGTGCAGTTTTGTCACACAACACAATGCTACAGATGTCTCACGTTTTTAGGGAGCGTGCAATTGGCATGCCTACTGCAGGAATGTCCACCATAGCTTTTGCCAGAGAATTGAATGTTAATTTCTCTACCATAAGCCCCCTCCAACGTTGTTTTAGAGAATTTGGCAACCGGCCTCACAACTGTAGACCACTTTGCAACCACGCCAGCCCAGGACCTCCACATCCAGCTTCTTCACCTGCAGGATTGTCTGAGACCAGCCACCCGGAAAGCTGATGAAACTGTGGGTTTGCATAACCAAAGAATTTCTGCAACAACTGTCATAAACTGTCTCAGTGAAGCTCATCTGCGTGCTTGTCATCCTTACCAGGGTCTTAACCTGACTACAGTTCGGCACCGTAACCGACTTCAGCGGCCAAATGTTCACCTTCGATGGACAGTCGTGCGCTTTAGAGTGTGCTCTTCACGGATGAATCCTGGTTTCAACTGTACTGGGCAGATGGCAGACAGCGTGTATGGCGTTGTGTGGTTGAGCAGTTTGCTGATGTCAACTCTGTGAACAGAGTGCCCCATGGTGGCGGTGGGGTTATGGTATGGGCAGGCAAAAGCTACAGACAACGAACACAACTGCATTTTATCGACGGGGAATTTGAATGCACAGAGATACCTTGACGAGATCCTGAGGCCCATTGTCGTGCCGTTCATCTGCCGCCATCACCTCATGTTTCATGATAATGCATGGCCTCTTGTCGCAAGGATCTGTACACAATTCCTGGAAGCTGAAAATGTCATAGTTCTTCCATGGCCTGCATACTCACCAGACATGTCACCCATTGAGCATGTTTGGGGTGCCCTGGATCACCGTGTACAACAGTGTGTTTCAGTGTCAGGAACTGCAACGCTACTGGGTTTTTCCCGCTGAACAGTTTCCCATGTGCATCAAGAATGGTCCACCACCCAAAGCCAACTTGACACAAGTGTGGGAAGCATCGGAGTCAACATGGGCCAACATCCCTGTGGAATGCTTTCGACACCTTGTAGACTCCATGCTCCAACAAACTGAGGCTGTTCTGAGGGCAAAAGTGCGAGGTGGGGGGGGGGGGCAGCAACTCAATACTAGAAAGGTGTTCTTAATGTTTTGTACACTCAGTGCACTAGCACCTGTGTAAAGTCCCCCTTTCAAAATAACAGATGCAAACGTTGCATTGTATTAAACCCTGTTTAGTAATCGTACCTCTTCAAACTCGTCCTGTTTGTAGAGGTTGGGCACCTCTCCAGAGCTGAGGATGTTGTTGATGTCCTCCAGGAAAGATTGGTCTACTATCTGGGTGTCGTTGAACAGGAACACGGTGGGCTTGTTGTCCACACCCGTCAGACGATACAACTTCTTTATGTCTGGGAGGAGACATGCATGGGAGGAGAAGACTCAAGGATGTGTGTGTGTGCGTGTGCGTGCGTGTGTGTTGCCGGGTTGTGATCACGACAAAAGTATTTTGGTTAAGGTTCTAGGCCTAGAATCTGACTCAACAAAGTAGGACATTCCTGAACAATCAAAATAACTGCACTGGTTGAAAAGCAACTCAAATATAAACTAACAACAAACAAACAGAGGAAAATGGCATCTAATTAAAGTGTTTTGTTCAATTAGAGCAGAACGTAAGGCTATCAGTCTGACTCAATTCATATTAAACGCTCAGGGAGCGAGCAGCCCTGAGCAGTGTGCTGTAATTCACTGCAATTATGTTCTAAACCAGAGGTATTCAACAGGGGGTCCCGCAGATGTACTGCAGGGGGTCTGCGAAAAAAATTAAATAATAAGAATGTTGCTAGCAACAACAGAATAAATGACTTCTATTCATTTTAAATGTTGATTTGATATCCTTTCCATTATCATTAACCTGATGATAAGACAAGACATGAATTTCTTTGGGGGGGGGGGACTAACATGATGGGGGTCCCTGGGTTGCTGGTTTTCCTGGGATGGGGTCCCTGGACAATAAAAGGTTGAAGACCCCTTTTCTAAACAAATGCCTTGCTGTTGGCAGATCAACCAAATTTGACAAATTTCTCTTGCAGAACAGGTCCAAATATATACCTCTGTCTCATACCTCTGTAGTGCAGTTGACTAGAAAGTCTCCCTCTCATTGGTTCCATTGTGCTAGGGAAGCTCAATCGAGCTCAGATGAAGTATTTGAAATGATTTCAAAAAGTATTAAAACCCATGTGCTGGTACTAGGTCATGTTTAATGGTCTCTTACCCTCTCTGAACTCCTGCTTGCGGTACTGCTTGGTGACTTCCACCTGGAAGACCAGGTACTCACAGATGGAGGCGGCCATCTTGGAAAGACTCTGTCTGCCTGAGCCCCCGATGCCCACCAGCAGCATGTTCCCTCTGGGCTGGCTGATCACACGCACCACACGGGTTACTGAGGGAACACACACACACACACACACACACACACACACACATGTTGTTTGTATGCTCAGCAAAGCTAGACACCAACACCCATCCCTAACCTGACTCATTGGTAAGATATGAAAATGAAGATATTTTCTTGATGGGAAGTAAGAGCCAAAGTAATGAAAAGGTGAGACCAAACACCAGGGATGTGTGCTAACAGGATGTACTCCAGTGCTAGCCTCTCTACACTGGCTTCCTGTTAAGGCAAGGGATGATTTCATGGTTTTACTGCTAACCTAAAAAGCATTACATGGGCTTGCTCCTACCTATCTTTCCGATTTGGTCCTGCCGTACGTACCTACACGTACCCTACGGTCACAAGACGCAGGACTCCTTACTGTCCCTAGAATTTCTTGTGAGAGACGCAGACTCGGTCTCAACCTTTAAGTCTTTATTGAAGACTCATCTCTTCAGTAGGTCATATGATTGAGTATAGTCTGGTCCAGGAGTATGAAGGTGAACGGAAAGGCTCTGGAGCGACGAATCGCCCTTGCTGTCCTCTGCCTGGCCGGTTCCCTCTCTCCACTGGGATTCTCTGCCTCTAACCCTATTACAGGGGCTGAGTCACTGGCTTACTGGTGCTCTTCCATGCCGTCCCTAGGAGGGGTGCGTCACTTGAGTGGGTTGAGTCACTGATGTGATCTTCCTGTCTGTGTTGTCGCCCCCCTTGGGTTGTGCCGTGGCGGATATCTTTGTGGACTATACTCGGCCTTGTCTCAGGATGGTAAGTTGGTGGTTGAAGATATCCCTCTAGTGGTGTGTGGGCTGTGCTTTGGCAAAGTGGGTGGGGTTATATCCTGCCTGGTTGGCCCTGTCCGGGGGTGTCCTCGGATGGGGCCACAGTGTCTCCCGACCCCTCCTGTCTCAGCCTCCAGTATTTATGCTGCTGTAGTTTATGTGCTGGGGGCTTATGTGTCTTATCCGGTGTCCTGTGTGAATGTGTGTGTGTGTGTGTGTGTGAGGACCTGTGCCCTAGGACCATGTCTCAGGACTACCTGGCATGATGACTCCTTGCTGTCCCCAGTCCACCTGGCCGTGCTACTGCTCCAGTTTCAACTGTTCTGCCTGAGGCTATGGAACCCTGACCTGTTCACCGGACGTGCTACCTGTCCCAGACCTACTGTTTTCGACTCTCTAGAGACAGCAGGAGTGGTAGAGATACTCTGAATGATCGGCTATGAAAAGCCAACTGACATTTACTCCTGAGGTGCTGACCTGTTGCACCCTCTACAACAACTGTGATTATTATTATTTGACCCTGCTGGTCATCTATGAACATTTGAACATCTTGGCCATGTTCTGTTATAATCTCTACCCGGCACAGCCAGAAGAGGACTGGCCACCCTTCAGAGCCTGGTTCCTCTCTAGGTTTCTTCCTAGGTTCTGGCCTTTCTAGGGAGTTTTTCCTAGCCACCGTGCTTCTACACCTGCATTGCTTGCTGTTTGGGGTTTTAGGCTGAGTTTCTGTACAGCACTTTGATGTATCAGCTGATGTAAGAACGCAGTATTGTACGCAGTATTCTGACTATACTGGCTACACTGACTATGATTATCATCATAGACGATCGATCTGTCCTACTACTCACTGTGTTCTACGGCGTCCCTGAACAGCACCAGGGACATGGGTACCACTCCAGGGGTCAGGTTGTAGTCCTCCAGCTGAGACTCCATGAAACCCTTCAACGTCTTCAAGTCCACTAGATCCTCATACACACGATGCTCCTTCAGGAAGTCCCCTGAGAGAGAGAGAGACACACGCGCGCAAACACACACACATAGTTATATTGACATACAAGACGTCTGTGAACAACTCTCGGGAGACAGAGCTGTTGTAATCAATCAACCAACCAACCAGTCTACTAATTACAAACCACTCATCAATCAATACCTAAATCGATCCTTCATCCAGTCCGCTTGTCAATGTACACACACATCCATTCATCACTCAGACTAGTTAAAGAACAATCCATCCCATCCTCCCAGTCCCCTGTATGTGTGTGTGTCTGTGTGTGTGTGTGTGATACCGCGAGTGAGCGTTTGTTAGTACCGAATATGGGTGGTTGTTTGTTGGGGCAGATGCTGTGGTAGGTGAGTTCAAACAGAGAGCCTAGTTTCTCAGCCAGCAGCCCTACGAAGGCCTCTGTGTCACTCTGGTCCACCAGACGGTCTGAGAACACCCTGGGGATGGGGAGAGAGGAGACCGGAGGAGTCCGTGCTGCATGTCACCCCAGGCAGACAGAATGTACACAGTATATACTGTAGTGGTAGAGACTACTGTCTCCTTGGGTACAATGAATGCTTCTCTTATCCTATGTCTTATTACGATATAGTTAAGCTGCCCCGAGGGGGTGTGGTATACGGCCAATACACCGCGGCTAAGGGCTGTTCTTAGGCACGACACAACGCGGAGTGCCTGGATACAGCCCTTAGCCCTGGTATATTTGGCCATCTACCACAAACCTCTGAGGTGCCTTATTACTATTTTATAACTGGTTACCAAAGTAAGTAGAGCAGTAAAAATAACCGCCAATCAGCATTCAGGGCTGGATCCAGCCAGTGTATAACGAGGGATAGAGAGCAGTATACCTGAAGCACTCGTGTATCCACAGTCTGGTGATGCTCTGCTTGGTGTCGTGGAAGTCTCTGTGAGCTCGCAGTAAACCCTGGAACACCTAGACGAGGAGGAGACGACAGCTTATTGACACACAGAAACACAAGTCCATTGTTAATCTATGCCTAAACCCCAGACACTGAACACCAGGATTAAGAGAGATTGAGAGTCGACGCATTCAGTATGACTCGCGCGCGCGTGTGTGTGTATGTCATGGCGCGTGTGTGTGTGTAGCCCCTACCCTGGAGATGTCTCTGAGGTTGAAGAGGTAGTGTATCTTGGCGGGCGTGGGCAGGAAGCGGGCGACGGTAGAGTAGTAGAGCTCCAAGGTGGCCTGAGTCAGGACAGAACCTATAGGCTTCACCTCCTCCTCAAACTCCTGCAGCTTCTGGTTGATCATAGTACCATAGATACGCTTGATCTGAGACTCCTGGAGAGAGAGGAGAGGAGAGGGGAGGTGAGGGAGGGAGGGAGGGCTGAAAGAGGAGAGCGGGGGTGCAGGAGGAGAGGAAGGGAGAGCACAAGAGCTTCTGAGTGATCATAGTGACGTAGATGTGCTTGATCTGAGACTCTTGGAGAGGGGGAGAGGAGTGAAAGAGGAGTAAACATGTACACCTGACCGAGTTGAGAGAGAGAAAGTGTGAAAATTGATAAGAGAGGCAGGGGAGAGGATAGAGGAAGAGGATGGAGAGAGCAGGGGAGAGGATAGAGGAAGTGGATGGAGAGAGGATAGAGGATGGAGAGAGCAGGGGGAGAGGAAGAGGAAGAGGATGGAGAGAGCAGGGGAGAGGATAGAGGAAGAGGATGGAGAGAGCAGGGGGAGAGGAAGAGGATAGAGAGAGCAGGGGAGAGGATAGAGGAAGAGGATGGAGAGAGCAGGGGGAGAGGAGGAGGATAGAGAGAGCAGGGGAGAGGATAGAGGAAGAGGATAGAGGAAGAGGATGGAGAGAGCAGGGGAGAGGATAGAGGAAGAAGATTGAGAGAGCAGGGGAGAGGATAGAGGAAGAGGATGGAGAGAGCAGGGGAGAGGATAGAGGAAGAGGATGGAGAGAGCAGGGGAGAGGATAGAGGAAGAGGATGGAGAGAGCAGGGGGAGAGGAAGAGGATAGAGAGAGCAGGGGAGAGGATAGAGGAAGAGGATGGAGAGAGCAGGGGAGAGGATAGAGGAAGAGGATGGAGAGAGCAGGGGAGAGGATAGAGGAAGAGGATGGAGAGAGCAGGGGAGAGGATAGAGGAAGAGGATGGAGAGAGCAGGGGAGAGGATAAAGGAAGAGGATGGAGAGAGCAGGGGAGAGGATAAAGGAAGAGGATGGAGAGAGGCAGGGGAGAGGATAGAGGAAGAGGATGGAGAGAGCAGGGAGAGGATAGAGGAAGAGGATGGAGAGAGGCAGGGGGAGAGGAAGAGAATAGAGAGAGCAGGGGAGAGGATAGAGGAAGAGGATGGAGAGAGCAGGGGGAGAGGAAGAGGATAGAGAGAGCAGGGGATAGGATAGAGGAAGAGGATGGAGAGAGCAGGGGAGAGGATAAAGGAAGAGGATGGAGAGAGCAGGGGAGAGGATAGAGGAAGAGGATGGAGAGAGCAGGGAGAGGATAGAGGAAGAGGATGGAGAGAGCAGGGGGAGAGGAAGAGGATAGAGAGAGCAGGGGAGAGGATAGAGGAAGAGGATGGAGAGAGCAGGGGGAGAGGAAGAGGATAGAGAGAGCAGGGGAGAGGATAGAGGAAGAGGATAGAGGAAGAGGATGGAGAGAGCAGGGGAGAGGATAGAGGAAGAAGATGGAGAGAGCAGGGAGAGGATAGAGGAAGAGGATGGAGAGAGCAGGGGAGAGGATAGAGGAAGAGGATGGAGAGAGCAGGGGAGAGGATAGAGGAAGAGGATGGAGAGAGCAGGGGAGAGGATAGAGGAAGAGGATGGAGAGAGCAGGGGAGAGGATAGAGGAAGAGGATGGAGGAGAGCAGGGGGAGAGGAAGAGGATAGAGAGAGCAGGGGAGAGGATAGAGGAAGAGGATGGAGAGAGCAGGGGAGAGGATAAAGGAAGAGGATGGAGAGAGCAGGGGAGAGGATAGAGGAAGAGGATGGAGAGAGCAGGGGAGAGGATAGAGGAAGAGGATGGAGAGAGCAGGGGGAGAGGAAGAGGATAGAGAGAGCAGGGGAGAGGATAGAGGAAGAGGATGGAGAGAGCAGGGGGAGAGGAGGAGGATAGAGAGAGCAGGGGAGAGGATAGAGGAAGAGGATAGAGGAAGAGGATGGAGAGAGCAGGGGAGAGGATAGAGGAAGAAGATGGAGAGAGCAGGGGGAGAGGATAGAGGAAGAGGATGGAGAGAGCAGGGGAGAGGATAGGAGTGAAGAGGATGGAGAGAGCAGGGGAGAGGATAGAGGAAGAGGAGAGGATGGATGAGAGCAGGGGGAGAGGAAGAGGATAGAGAGAGCAGGGGAGAGGATAGAGGAAGAGGAGGAGAGAGCAGGGGAGCGGATAGAGGAAGAGGATGGAGAGAGCAGGGGAGAGGATAGAGGAAGAGGATGGAGAGAGCAGGGGAGAGAGATAGAGGAAGAGGATGGAGAGAAGCAGGGGGAGAGGAAGAGGATAGAGAGAGCAGGGGAGAGGATAGAGGAAGGAGATGGAGAGAGCAGGGGAGAGGATAGAGGAAGAGGATGGAGAGAGCAGGGGAGAGGATAAAGGAAGAGGATGGAGAGAGCAGGAGGGAGAGGATAGAGGAAGAGGATGAGAGAGCAGGGGAGAGGATAGAGGAAGAGGATGGAGAGAGCAGGGGAAGGAAAGAGTAAGAGAGAGCAGGGGAAGAGGATAGAGGAAGAGATGGAGAGAGCATTGGGAGAGGAGAGGATAGAGAGAGCAGGTGAGAGGATAGAGGAATATAAGGATAGGAAGAGGATGAGAGAGCAGGGGAAGAGATAGAGGAAGAAGATGGAGAGAGCAGGGAGAGGATAGAGGAAGAGGATTGAGAGAGCAGGGGAGAGGATAGAGGAAGGAGGGAGAGATGCAGGGGATGATATAGGAAGAGATGGAGAGAGCAGGGGAGAGGAAGAGGATGGAGAGCAGGGGAGAGGATAGAGGAAGAGGATGGAGAGAGCAGGGAGAGGATAGAGGAAGAGGATGGAGAGAGCATGGGGAGAGGATAATGAATAGGATGGAGAGAGCAGGGGAGAGGATAAAGGAAGAGGATGGAGAGAGCAGGGGAGAGGATATAGGAAGAGGATGGAGAGAGCAGGGAGAGGATAGAGGAAGATGAGAGAGCAGGGAGAGGATAAAGTAAAAGGATGGAGAGAGCAGGGAGAGGATAAAGGAAGGGATGGAGAGAGCAGGGGAGAGGATAGAGGAAGAGGATGGAGAGAGCAGGGGAGAGGATAGAGGAAGAGGATGGAGAGAGCAGGG
>NC_034182.2:25565839-25623339 GCF_002021735.2 Oncorhynchus kisutch
GTATGTGTGTGTGGTGTGTGGTTATGTGGTTGTGTGTGTGTGTGGTTATGTGTTTGTGTGTGTGTGTGGTTATGTGTGTGTGTGGTTATGTGTGTGTGTGTGTGTGGTTATGTGTGTGTGTGTGTGTGTGTGGTTATGTGTGTGTGTGTGTGGTTATGTGGTTGTGTGTGTGGTTATGTGGTATGTTGTTGTGTGTGTGTGTTATGTGGTTGTGTGTGTGTGTGTGGTTATGTGTGGTGTGTGTGTGGTTATGTGGTTATGTGTGTGTGTGTGTGTGTGTTTATGTGGTTGCGTGTGTGTGTGGTTATGTGGTTGTGTGTTTGTGTGTGGTTATGTGTTGTGTGGTGTGGTGGTTATGTGTTTGTGTGTGTTGGTTATGTGGTTTATGTGTGTGTGTGTGTGTGTGTTATGTGGTGCGTGTGTGTTGTGTTATTATTGGTGGTTGTGTGTATTGTGATGTTGGTTATGTTGGTTGTGTGTGGGTGTGTGGTAGTGTTGTGTGTGTGGTTATGTGGTTGGTGTGTGGTGTGGTTATGTGGTTTTGTGTGTGGTGGTATGTTTGTGTGGATGTGTGTGGTTATGTGTTTGTGCTGTGTGTGTGGTTATGTGTGTGTGTGTGTGTGTGTGGTTATTGTGTGGGTGTGTGTGGGTTATGTGGTGTGTGGTGTGGTTATGTGTGTGTGTGTTGTGTGTGTGTTATGTTTTGTGGTGTGTGGTGGTTATTTGCTGTTTGGGTATTGTGTGTGTGTGTCGTGGTTATGTGGTTTGTGTGTGTGTGGTTATGTGTGTGTGTGAATGACAGTAGGGAAGGTCATGTTGATGAGGTTGAAGCGGCCTCTGCAGGCGGCCTGAGATGTGAGTCCTCCCCCCCACCGGGTGGACCACATAGAACGCCAGCAGGAACATTCCTGTACACACACACACACACACACACCTCACACACACACACACACACACACACACACACACACACACACACACACACCACACACACACACCACACACACACACACACACACACACAACACACACACACACACCACACACACCACACACACACACGGGTTAAAACAGCCCATCAGCACAAACAAATTCACCACAGGCAGTCTGCATAGACTGTATGAACATGTGCAGCACACACATAAACCGAAAGATTAATTCAACACAAACACAACTGTCCGAAAAACAAAATACCTAAAATATATACCCTAAGGAGAGGGAACTAAGTTCTTAGTAATAACGAGTCGTCCCCCCCCCGACACACGTACCCCCCACCCCTCTCATCTCACCTTGACACACTTGAGGGTCTGTTTCTGCCGGTCGTACCAGAAGCCGTAGTCGATCCAGAGGCGGAGCAGCTCCAGGGGAGGCTGGGAGCCAAAGTCGTCATTGGCCGGCATGTTCAGGTCGTCCAGGAAGGCCAGCATGCGCTTACCGCCCACAGGCACATATACACCTTTAGTCCTCTTCTCCACACGACTCTCAATGATGGCCTGTACGTTGTTGACGTGGTCTGAACAGGTGGAGACAGAGGGGAGGGGGGGGACTGGTTAGATGGGGAGACAGAGGAGGACTGTGGTGTGTGTGTGTGTGTGTGTGTGAGAGAGTGAGAGAGAGAGAAAGAAAGCGATAGAGAGAGGGGCTGGTCGGGTGTGTGTGAGAGAAAGCGATAGAGAGAGGGGCCAGTCGGGTGTGTGAGAGAGAGAGCGATAGAGAGAGGGGCCAGTCGGGTGTGTGAGAGAGAGAGTGATAGAGAGAGGGGCTGGTCGGTGTGTGTGAGAAAGCGATAGAGAGAGGGGCCCGGTCGGGTGTATGTGAGAGAAAGCGATAGAGAGAGGGGCCGGTCGGGTGTGTGTGAGAGAAAGCGATAGAGAGAGGGGCCGGTCGGGTGTGTGTGAGAAAGCGATAGAGAGAGGGGCCGGTCGGGTGTGTGTGAGAAAGCGATAGAGAGAGGGGCCGGTCGGGTGTATGTGAGAGAAAGCGATAGAGAGAGGGGCCAGTCGGGTGTGTGAGAGAGAGAGCGATAGAGAGAGGGGCCGGTCGGGTGTGTGTGAGAAAGCGATAGAGAGAGGGGCCAGTCGGGTATATGTGAGAGAAAGCGATAGAGAGAGGGGCCGGTCGGGTGTGTGTGAGAAAGCGATAGAGAGAGGGGCCGGTCGGGTGTATGTGAGAGAAAGCGATAGAGAGAGGGGCCGGTCGGGTATATGTGAGAGAAAGCGATAGAGAGAAGGGCCAGTCGGGTGTGTGAGAGAGAGAGCGATAGAGAGAGGGGCTGGTCGGATGTGTGTGAGAAAGCGATAGAGACAGGGGCCGGTCGGGTGTGTATGAGAGAGAGCGATAGAGAGAGGGGCCGGTCGGGTTGTGTGAGAGAGAGCGATAGAGAGAGGGGCCGGTCGGGTGTGTATGAGAGAAAGCGATAGAGAGAGGGGCCGGTCGGGTGTGTGTGAGAGAAAGCGGATAGAGAGAGGGGCCGGTCGGGTGTATGTGAGAGAAAGCGATAGAGAGAGGGGCCGGTCGGGTGTATGTGAGAGAAAGCGATAGAGAGAGGGGCCAGTCGCGTGTGTGAGAGAGAGAGCGATAGAGAGAGGGGCCGGTCGGGTGTGTGTGAGAAAGCGATAGAGAGAGGGGCCGGTTGGGTGTATGTGAGAGAAAGCGATAGAGAGAGGGGCCAGTCGTGTGTGTGAGAGAGAGAGCGATAGAGAGAGGGGTCGGTCGGGTGTGTGTGAGAGAGAGCGATAGAGAGAGGGGCCGGTCGGGTGTGTGTGAGAGAGAGCGATAGAGAGAGGGGCCGGTCGGGTGTGTATGAGAGAGAGCGATAGAGAGAGGGGCCGGTCGGGTGTGTGTGAGAAAGCGATAGAGAGAGGGGCCGGTCGGGTGTGTGTGAGAGAGAGCGATAGAGAGAGGGGCCAGTCGCGTGTGTGAGAGAGAGAGCGATAGAGAGAGGGGCCGGTCGGGTGTGTGTGAGAAAGCGATAGAGAGAGGGGCCGGTCGGGTGTGTGTGAGAGAGAGCGATAGAGAGAGGGGCCGGTCGGGTGTGTGTGAGAGAGAGCGATAGAGAGAGGGGCCGGTCGGGTGTGTGGTGAGAGAGAGCGATAGAGAGAGGGGCCGGTCGGGTGTGTATGAGAGAGAGCAATAGAGAGAGGGGGTGAGGGGGGATAAAGAGTACAAGGGATAAGGTAGCTACAGGAAGAGAAGTATTAGCCAGAGTAAAAGAGGTTTACATTAGTGAAAAGGGAACAGCAGAAGACTGACTGAGCCAGAGAGGGGTTCACAGAGTGAACAGTAGAAGACTGACAGAGCCAGAGAGGGGTTCACAGAGTGAACAGTAGAAGACTGACCGAGCCAGAGAGGGGTTCACAGAGTGAACAGTAGAAGACTGACCGAGCCAGAGAGGGGTTCACAGAGTGAACAGTAGAAGACTGACTGAGCCAGAGAGGGGTTCACAGAGTGAACAGTAGAAGACTGACCGAGCCAGAGAGGGGTTCACAGAGTGAACAGTAGAAGACTGACCGAGCCAGAGAGGGGTTCACAGAGTGAACAGTAGAAGACTGACCGAGCCAGAGAGGGGTTCACAGAGTGAACAGTAGAAGACTGACTGAGCCAGAGAGGGGTTCACAGAGTGAACAGCAGAAGACTGACTGAGCCAGAGAGGGGTTCACAGAGTGAACAGCAGAAGACTGACTGAGCCAGAGAGGGGTTCACAGAGTGAACAGCAGAAGACTGACTGAGCCAGAGAGGGGTTCACAGAGTGAACAGCAGAAGACTGACTGAGCCAGAGAGGGGTTCACAGAGTGAACAGCAGAAAGACTGACTGAGCCAGAGAGGGGTTCACAGAGTGAACAGCAGAAGACTGACTGAGCCAGAGAGGGGTTCACAGAGTGAACAGTAGAAGACTGACTGAGCCAGAGAGGGGTTCACAGAGTGAACAGCAGAAGACTGACTGAGCCAGAGAGGGGTTCACAGAGTGAACAGCAGAAGACTGACTGAGCCAGAGAGGGGTTCACAGAGTGAAACAGCAGAAGACTGACTGAGCCAGAGAGGGGTTCACAGAGTGAACAGCAGAAGACTGACTGAGCCAGAGAGGGTTCACAGAGTGAACAGCAGAAGACTGACTGAGCCAGAGAGGGGTTCACAGAGTGAACAGTAGAAGACTGACTGAGCCAGAGAGGGGGTTGACAAGGTGAACAGCAGAAGACTGACTGAGCCAGAGAGGGGTTCACAGAGTGAACAGCAGAAGACTGACTGAGCCAGAGAGGGGTTCACAGAGTGAACAGTAGAAGACTGACTGAGCCAGAGAGGGGTTCACAGAGTGAACAGTAGAAGACTGACCGAGCCAGAGAGGGGTTCACAGAGTGAACAGTAGAAGACTGACCGAGCCAGAGAGGGGTTCACAGAGTGAACAGTAGAAGACTGACTGAGCCAGAGAGGGGTTCACAGAGTGAACAGTAGAAGACTGACCGAGCCAGAGAGGGGTTCACAGAGTGAACAGTAGAAGACTGACTGAGCCAGAGAGGGGTTCACAGAGTGAACAGCAGAAGACTGACTGAGCCAGAGAGGGGTTCACAGAGTGAACAGCAGAAGACTGACTGAGCCAGAGAGGGGTTCACAGAGTGAACAGCAGAAGACTGACTGAGCCAGAGAGGGGTTCACAGAGTGAACAGCAGAAGACTGACTGAGCCAGAGAGGGGTTCACAGAGTGAACAGCAGAAGACTGACTGAGCCAGAGAGGGGTTCACAGAGTGAACAGTAGAAGACTGACTGAGCCAGAGAGGGGTTCACAGAGTGAACAGTAGAAGACTGACTGAGCCAGAGAGGGGTTCACAGAGTGAACAGCAGAAGACTGACTGAGCCAGAGAGGGGTTCACAGAGTGAACAGCAGAAGACTGACTGAGCCAGAGAGGGGTTCACAGAGTGAACAGCAGAAGACTGACTGAGCCAGAGAGGGGTGAACAGAGTGAACAGCAGAAGACTGACTGAGCCAGAGAGGGGTTCACAGAGTGAACAGCAGAAGACTGACTGAGCCAGAGAGGGATTCACAGAGTGAACAGTAGAAGACTGACTGAGCCAGAGAGGGGTTGACAAGGTGAACAGCAGAAGACTGACTGAGCCAGAGAGGGGTTCACAGAGTGAACAGCAGAAGACTGACTGAGCCAGAGAGGGGTTCACAGAGTGAACAGTAGAAGACTGACTGAGCCAGAGAGGGGTTCACAGAGTGAACAGTAGAAGACTGACTGAGCCAGAGAGGGGTTCACAGAGTGAACAGCAGAAGACTGACTGAGCCAGAGAGGGGTTCACAGAGTGAACAGTAGAAGACTGACTGAGCCAGAGAGGGGTTCACAGAGTGAACAGTAGAAGACTGACCGAGCCAGAGAGGGGTTCACAGAGTGAACAGTAGAAGACTGACTGAGCCAGAGAGGGGTTCACAGAGTGAACAGTAGATGGATGGATCGACGGACACAGAGTTGATGGTCTCTCTCTCCAACTTTACCGACAAACCCCCCCCCCCCCTCCCCAAGTTATCCAGGTGATGTTAATGATAATGGTTGGATGTGATGGATAATGATAATGGTGGTGCTGCTTTTATGAGGACTTCCATCACACAACCTCCTGTAATGTAATGAGTGTTCGTGTGTGTGGTGTGTGTGTGTGTGTGTGTGTGTGTGTGTGTGTGTGTGTGTGTGTGTGTGTGTGTGCATCAGGGTTGGTGGGCGGTGGGCCGTGCAGCCCGACGTACGTGACTCAGCTAATTTCGGCGCCTTGCGAGTGAGTGAGAGCCGTGTACTCTGAAATGGTAGGAACCTGAGCTGAAGTGAAGGCTGTTCAACCCGGTGTAGCAAACCAACACACACACACACACACACACCTGCACTCACTTTAATCATAGTTTATTACCCCCTACTCTGCCTCTGGAAGCTGTGGCGGCTGGTCCAAAGTATTTTTAGCTGGGGATTATGGCTTTACAATATCTAAGCCTCACATGAACAGTCTAATGTAGGATCTACAGTGGAATCTTAATAATAGACATGAAACATTTTGTTTGGCATAAATAGTGTAACATGTCCCGTTATATAGAACTTAGACTGTGGTTGGAGGAAGCTGAGAGGTTGGTGGAAGGTTGTGCTGGTTTGGTGGAAGGTTACATGAAGGTTGGCAGGGCGGTTACTGTGAAGTTACTGATCTGTCACAGCTAGGTGGTTTGAGGATTGATGGAAGGTTCCAGGAAGGTTGTTTCGAGGTTTGTCGGTCCTGTCTCACCTGCGAGGACATGTTGACAGTGAGGACCGCCCACTTGGAGGAGTCCAGTCCCTGCAGAACACTCTGTGCCACCGAGGTCTTCCCCGTGCCCACCGGACCCGTCATCAACACCGGGTACTGCCCCGTCACCAGAGCACGCACCAGGAAGTTGTAACGCACCGTGTCCACCGTGGGGAACCATGATCTTGTAGAACGGAGCACTGGGGGAGGGAGAGAGGGAAGGATGGGAAGGAAAGAGATGAACGGAGGTTGGGTAAGGTGACAAGATGGATGGATGATATTGAGAGAAGAGATAGAGAGGACAGATAAACAACAGAATAAAATCAAACACACCGCACACACACACACACACACGGACACGAACACACACACATACTCACTTGGCGGGGTAGCGCCAGCCCTTGAGCAGCTTGTCCTCAAAGGAGGCCCAGGTCTTGTTCTTCGTGTCCACATAGTACTCATAGATGGTGTCCTGGAAGGGACAAATGGAAAAACAAGACATCAGTGACACAGTTCAACATCTGTGCATAAATACAGTCAATATACTGTATGGTAATATAAACCTAGAAATGGATTTCAAACATGTGTTTGAAATGTGCATAAAATACTGTACTACAAAAACATAAATGATTGAGAGAAAGATTTGTTTTCATTGTGACAGGCACTGTGTGTGTGTGTGTGTGTGTGTGTGTGTGTGTGTGTGTGTGTGTGTGTGTGTGTGTGTGTGTGTGTGTGTGTGTGTGTGTGTGTGTGTGTGTGTGTGTATGTGAGCACTCGTGCATGTGTGTGTCTTCATGCCCCCACCTTATTGGGGAAGGTACCCTCCATCTCCCTGAGGAAGTTGTCGATCGTCTTACGACCGCCCTCGTCAACCGAGGCACAGATGGACCAGATGAGACTGAAGATGAACCACAACTCAACCATACGACCGTAGTGGTCAGAGTCAGAGGGGTTCACCTGGGTGGAGAGACAGGGAGGGAGAGAGAGAGAGACAGGGGGGGAATAGACAGAGAGAGAGAGAGACAGGGAGGGAGAGAGAGAGAGAGAGAGACAGGGGGGAATAGACAGAGAGAGAGAGAGAGACAGGGAGGGAGAGAGAGAGAGACAGGGGGGGAATAGACATAGAGAGAGAGAGACAGGGAGGGAGAGAGAGAGAGACAGGGGGGGAATAGACAGAGAGAGAGAGAGACAGGGAGGGAGAGAGAGAGAGAGACAGGGGGGAATAGACAGAGAGAGAGAGAGAGAGTATTTATTGAACCATACAAGGAATACACATACTCAACAAAATGTTGGGCTGTTTGGTTGACCAACTCCTGGGTTGCAGGTGTTGGGTCATTCAGTTGTGTTGTCCCCTTCAAAACTGCAAGGTCATTGATGCTGGGTGCTGGGTCATTGATGCTGGGTTATTGGTGCTGGGTGCTGGGTGCTGGGTTATTGATGCTGGGTTATTGGTGCTGGGAGCTAGGTCATTGATGCTGGGTCATTGATGCTGGGTGCTGGGTTATTGATGCTGGGTTATTGATGCTGGGAGCTGGGTCATTGATGCTGGGTGCTGGGTCATTGATGCTGGGTTATTGATGCTGGGTGCTGGGTTATTGATGCTGGGTGCTGGGTCAGTGATGCTGGGTGCTGGGTTATTGGTGCTGGATAATTGATGCTGGGTACTGGGTTATTGATGCTGGGTGCTGGGTCATTGATGCTGGGTGCTGGGTCAGTGATGCTGGGTGCTGGGTCAGTGATGCTGGGTGCTGGGTCAGTGATGCTGGGTTATTGATGCTGGGTTATTGAGATATGACCCAGCGGCAGTGCTTGACTTGGGCAGGAGCTCAGTACAGGCACCTCAAATGTTCTCCTGCTTGAGCTCCTCATAGAATATTAGCTCAAAAGTACTGTGGAGCTCAGGCAGCTAAATATAAATAGTACTGGCACCTATTTGGCTTCCGGGTTAAGTGGGCATTGTGTCAAGAAGCAGTGCGGCTTCTTGCCTGGGTCGTGTTGCGGATGACGCACGGCTCTCGACCTTCGCCTCTCCTGAGTCCGCACGGGAGTTGTAGCGATGGGACAAGACCGTAACTACCAATTCGATACCATGAAATTGGGGTAAATAAAAAATGTACAATAAAAGAATAACTGCACCTCAGATTGCAGCCCAAATAAATGCTTCACACAGTTCAAGTATCAGACACATCTCAACATCAACTGTTCAGAGGAGACCGTCTGAATCAGGCCTTCATGGTCAGCTGTAAATAAACCACTACTAAAGGACACCAATGAGAAGAAGAGACTTGCTTGGCCCAAAAAAACATGAGCAATGGACATTAGACCGGTGAAAATCTGTCCTTTGGTCTGATGAGTCCACATTTGAGATGTTTGGTTTCAACCGCCGTGTCTTTGGTAGACGCAGAGGAAGTGAACGGATCTCTGCATGCGTGGTTCCCACCGTGAAGCATGGAGGAGGAGGTGTGATGGTGTGGGGGTGCTTTGCTGGTGACACTGTTTGTGATTTATTTAGAAATCAAGGCACACTTAACCAGCATGGCTACCACAGCATTCTGCAGCGATTCGTCTTCACATCTGGTCTGCCCTTAGTGAGACTATGATTTGTTTTTCAACAGGACAATGACCCAACACACCTCCAGGCTGTGTAAGGACTATCTGACCAAAAAGGAGAGTGATGGAGTGCTGCATCAGATGACCTGGCCTCCCCAATCCCCGACCTCAACCAAATTGAGATGGTTTGTGTAACGATGTGCGCTGAGAGTCGGGAAGCATGTTCATGGAGTGAGTATTTTAATAAATAAACGTAACATAATACAAAACAAGAAACACGAACAGCACACAGACATGACACAGAAACAGGAACAATACGCCTCGGGAAGGAACCAAAGGGAGTGACATAAACAGTTGAAGTTTAAATACACCATAGCCAAATACATTTAAACTCTTGTTATTCACAATTTCTGACAATTAACCCTTGTAAAAATCCCCTGTCTTAGGTCAGTTATGATTACCACATTATTTTAAGAATGTGAAATGTCAGAATAATAATTGAGAGAATGATTTAATTTATTTAAGCTTTTATTTCTTTCATCACAATCCCAGTGGGTCAGAAGATTACATGCACTCAATTAGTATTTGGTAGGATTGGTCATTTTGTCCCATTCCTCCTGACAGAGCTGGTGTATTTGAGTCAGGTTTGTAGGCCTCCTTGCTTGCACATGCTTTTTCAGTTCTGCCCACAAGTGTTCTATAGGATTGAGGTCAGGGCTTTGTGATGGTCACTCCAATACCTTGACTTTGTTGTCCTTAAGCCATTTTGCCACAACTTTGGAAGTATGCTTGGGGTCATTGTCCATTTGAAAGAGCCATTTGCGACCAAGCTTTAACTTAACTGATGTCTTGAGATGTTGCTTCAATATATTAACATAATTTTCCTTCACATGATGCCATCTATTTTGTGAGGTGCAACAGTCCCTCCTGCAGCAAAGCATCCCCACAACATGATGCTGCCACGGTGCTTCACGGGTAGGATGGTGTTCTTCGGCTTGCAAGCATCCCCTTTTTCCTCCAAACATAACGATGGTCATTATGGCCAAACAGTTCTATTTTTGTTTCATCAGACCAGAGGACATTTCTCCAAAAAGTACAATCTTTGTCCCCATGTGCAGTTGCACACCGTAGTCTGGCTTTTTCATGGAGCAGTGGCATCTTCCTTGTTGAGCGGCCTTTCAGGTTATGTCGATATAGGACTCGTTTTACTATTGATACTTTCATACCTGTTTCCTCCAGCATCTTCACAAGGTCCTTTGCTGTTCTGTTTGTTCTGGGATTGATTTGCACTTTTCGCACCAAAATACATTCATCTCTAGGAGACAAAACGCATCTCCTTCCTGAGCTGTATGACGGCTGCGTGGTCCCATGGTGTTTATACTTGCATACTATTGTTGCATACTATTGTACAGATGAGTGTGGTACCTTCAGGTGTTGTAAATTGTTCCCAAGGAGGAACCAGACTTGTGGAGGTCTACAATTTTTTTTCTGAGGTTTTGGCTGATTAGATTTTTTTGTCTTGAGATTTTCCCATGATTTCAAGCAAAGAGGCACTGAGTTTGAAGATAGGCCTTGAAATACATCCACAGGTACACCTCCAATTGACTCAAATGATGTCAATTAGCCTATCAGAAGCTTCTAAAGCCATGACATCATTTTCTGGAATTTTCCAAGCTGTTTAAAGGCACAGTCAACTTAGTGTATGTAAACGTCTGACCCATTGGAATTATATAACTGAAATAATCTGTCTGTAAACAATTGTTGGAAAAATTACTTGTGTCAGGCACAAAGTAGATGTCCTAACCGACTTGCCAACACTATAGTTTGTTAACAAGAAATTTGTGGAGTGGTTGAAAAACGAGTTTTAATGACTCCAACCTAAGTGTATGTAAACTTCCGACTTCAACTGTATAGGGCAGGTAGTCAAGGAGGTAATAGAGCCCAGGTGAGTCTAATGGAAGGAAGGAGCTCAGGAAGGAGCTCAGGAAGGAGCACCTGCGACCTACAGTGCAGGTGCTCGTAACAATGGTGACAGGTGTGCGCCATAACGATCAGCCTGGTGACCTAGAGGCCGGACAGGGAGCACATGTGACAGTACCCCCTCCCCGACACGCGGCTCCAGTCGCAGGACGTCGACCAAAATGACGATCCCGGGGATCAGGAGCGGACCGGTCACCTCTGCTGAGGTGCGGGAAACCTGTCACCTACAGCGCTGGAGAGAGAGCATACTTGATGGTACCACCTCCCCGGCACGTTCGGGCTCCAGCCGCAGGACACCAATCAAAGGGACGATCCCGGGGATCCGGAGCGGACCGGTCTCCTCCACTGAGGCGCAGAAACCTGAACCAGCTAAGGCGTGAGAGCCTGGATGAGTCGGCTGAGACCTCCCCAGTTGCCTCGGTCGAGTCAAAATATCCGAGGGTGTGTTCTGTCCAATACTTACCCAGCGCTGGGTACTAAATAACCTAAATTGGGTTGTTTTTAACCCAGCATTTGTTTTGCGTGTACAGTGCTTCAATGAGGCATTGAGATAAACAGTTAGTTTCACATGTCAACTTAAGGGAGAGAAATTTGTCAGTATTAATTAATAGTTAGTGTTGCCAGACTGTTTCTGTTGGTTGCCATGGTACATACCCCGTTGTCGGGTGTGGCCAGTGAGTCGTAGAGGCGGCAGAGGGAGGAGACTCCATTGAGATCGGTGATGGCCACCAGCTCCTTACAGCTGCGCCTCCTGAACGCTATGGTCTTCTCTGTGTACCTATCAAACAACCGCTTCAGGTAGTCCACTTCAACCTGCAGGGAGATGGAGGGAGGCAGAGAGAGGGGGTAGGGGGGAGAGGGGAAGAGAAGGGAAAGAAGGGGGAGAGGGAGGGGGGAGAGAGGGAGGGGGAGGGGGAGAAGGGAAGAGAAGAGAAAGAAGGAGGGGAGGGAGGGAGGGGGGAGAGAGGGAGGGGGAGGGAGAAGGGAAGAGAAGAGAAAGAAGGGGGAGAGGGAGGGGGGAGAGAGGGAGGGGGAGAGGGGAAGAGAAGAGAAAGAAGGGGGAGAGGGAGAGAGGGAGGGGGAGAGGGGAAGAGAAGAGAAGGAAGGGGGGAGAGTGCAAGCAAAAGAGGCAAAAAGGGGAGAGAGGGAAGGAGAGGAGAGACAGAAGGAAAGGAGGGAGGGAGAGGGGTGAGGGGGGAGACCGACGGGGGCAAGGAAGAGAGAGAGAGAGGAGAGAGGAAAGAGAATATAAAGGGTTAATAATCAGGGCACCTTCATAGAGTAGGTTAAACCTGTGGTGCAGCTAGCCTGTTACCTTCTGTCGTTTGTCCATCCAGGACTGGACGTAGGGCTTCCAGCCCAGGTCTGAGCAGTCGTTGTAGACCATCCCACAGCGAGAAACCGTGGCTGGGGAAGCCTGGGACAGGTCCTCACACTCAAACAACAGAGACACCTACGCACACAATACAAAATAAGATGATACTATATACTGTAGATAAGAACTTTCAGATGGCAGTTACTGTACTATTTGTAGTATATCATTTTGAATGCAGACGTGTCTGTGTGTGTGTGTGTGTGTGTGCGCATGTGGGCACTTGCATGTCACCTGTTCTGGCATGGAGATTCTCTCTCCGTTGATGAGAGTGAGAACCTTGTTGTCGTCCATGACAGAGTTCATGCTCTCGATCCACAGAGTGTCCACCGGGCCGTCAAAAATGATCCACTTCTCATCAGGCTTCTCATCTGGGCCCAGGGGCAGTGGGAAGGAGGGAGGGGGACAAGGTTAAGAGTGGGGCAGACACACACGCATGCACGTACGTAGACATACACACGCAAATCACAACACAAACTGTGTCATCTTCAATCTCATAGACTTGATTATTTTTACCCCCTCGGGCCTCGCCCCTAGTCACTTCCCCAAGGGGAAATCTCTGTCGAAACCGGAATGCAGTTTGATTGCCATCTTAAGTGGAGGTCCAATTCAGAAACGTTGCCCCCCTCGGCTCTCGATTTAACTCGAGGGAGTGAATGAAGAACTTTGATCACTTTTGGGGTTAATATGACCCACCATTCAATGCAAACTGTAGTACACGTCTCAAACTCTGGTGGCCGCGAAGTGTCAAATTCAATCAATACGGCTGCATTTTTGGCATGTCAGACAAAATTATGAAGATTGCTTGCTAAAAAAAAAAGAATACATATATAGACAACATTGACTTTAGCGTTGGCAAAATGGCTTAGTCTCGTAGTGAGGAGCTTATAAAACATAGCTCGATTCCTAAACATATTTTTGGGGAATTCTGAAATGTATTGGAATGAATGCCTAAACTAGCTATCGAGCTATAGGTTACTGTAGCTAGCTACCTGACAGGAGTGCCAGATAGCTACGTTAGCTGGCTAGGTACATTCATAGCATTAGGTTGGCTGTTTTTAAGATCAACTAGATTTCCACCGAGGACGTTGCCTCTCCGATCATCACTCTCCCTCGCTTGGACAAGAGACATTTAAGGTACACTCGGACGTGACGATGTAAGACGGCATTCAAGGGCTGAGGGTTTAGGGCTGAGGGCTGTCTACTTTTGAGTTTGAAAACGCAGCCCCCTTTATCTACTCTGCAATATGCCACTCATTCACCAAACCACTGTACGCAACCATCTGGTTCAACACTCTTGATATGGGAGACAGAGAGAGAGACACACAGCAGCCCCACTTAACCACAATCATCAAACCCGTCACACACACACACACACACACAAAACACAGAGAGCAGAGCAAACTGCCACATGTCCTCTGGGCTGATTCTCCACTTCATAAAGGGAGGGAGGGACAAAAAAGAGGAGAGAGAGAACAAAAACAAACAGCAGATGGGATGGAGAGAACTGAACTGCACATCCTGATTGATAAAAACAAAAGAGTGGCGCAGTGGTCTAAGGCACTGCAGTACCACTAGAGATCCTGGTTCGAGTCCAGGCTCTGTCGAGAGCCGGCCGCGACCGGGAGACACATGGAGAGGCGCACAACTGGCCCAGTGTCGTCCGGGTTAGGGAGGGTTTGGCCTGCAGGGATGTCCTTGTCTCATCCCGCACTAGCGACTCCTGTGGTGGGCCGGGCGCTGTGCACTCTGACCAGGTCGCTAGGTGTACGGTGTTTCCTCTGACACAGTGGTTAAGTGGGCATTGTGTCAAGAAGCAGTGTGGCTGGGTTGGGTTGTGTTTCGGAGGACGCACGGCTCTCGACCTGTAAGGGAGTTGCAGAGATGAGACAAGACTGTAACTTCCAATTGGATAACATGAAATTGGGGAGAAAAAGAGGTTAAAAAAATATATATATATTTTTTTTTAAATAAAAAATAAAGATGGAAGAGCAAAGTAATAATCCACACTAAGATCTAAAGACAAGGATGTGGCAATATAACCCAGGATGATGATATGGGCACGCCCTGGAAAAGAAGATGTCAGGGATGGAAGGACAGAAGGTGAAAAGAAAAGAAGGCGGGAGGCAAAGCGGACAGCGGGTGTTGGATTGGTCGAGCACACGGCACAGCATCACAACCTGGGTGTTGGATTGGTCGAGCACACGGCACAGCATCACAACCAGGGTGTTGGATTGGTCGAGCACACGGCACAGCATCACAACCTGGGTGTTGGATTGGTCGAGCCCTCGGCACAGCATCACAACCTGGGTGTTGGATTGGTCGAGCACACGGCACAGCATCACAACCTGGGTGTTGGATTGGTCGAGCACACGGCACAGCATCACAACCTGGGTGTTGGATTGGTCGAGCACACGGCACAGCATCACAACCTGGGTGTTGGATTGGTCGGGCACACGGCACAGCATCACAACCAGGGTGTTGGATTGGTCGGGCACACGGCACAGCATCACAACCAGGGTGTTGGATTGGTCGAGCACACGGCACAGCATCACAACCTGGGTGTTGGATTGGTCGAGCACACGGCACAGCATCACAACCTGGGTGTTGGATTGGTCGAGCACACGGCACAGCATCACAACCTGGGTGTTGGATTGGTCGAGCACACGGCACAGCATCACAACCTGGGTGTTGGATTGGTCGAGCACACGGCACAGCATCACATCCTGGGTGTTGGATTGGTCGGGCACACGGCACAGCATCACAACCTGGGTGTTGGATTGGTCGAGCACACGGCACAGCATCACAACCTGGGTGTTGGATTGGTCGAGCACACGGCACAGCATCACAACCTGGGTGTTGGATTGGTCGGGCACACGGCACAGCATCACAACCTGGGTGTTGGATTGGTCGAGCACACGGCACAGCATCACAACCTGGGTGTTGGATTGGTCGAGCACACGGCACAGCATCACAACCTGGGTGTTGGATTGGTCGAGCACACGGCACAGCATCACAACCTGGGTGTTGGATTGGTCGAGCACACGGCACAGCATCACAACCAGAGTGTTGGATTGGTAAAGCACACGGCACAGCATCACAACCTGGGCAGGCCTCTCACATGGCAGCAGAGAGCACTCCATCCTCTCACTCGCTGTAGCCCAGGACATAGCAACCATAGGGGAGGAGGGAGAAGAGCGGGCAACCAGGGTGTTGGATTGGTCGAGCACACGGCACAGCATCACAACCTGGGCAGGCCTCTCACATGGCAGCAGAGAGCACTCCGTCCTTTCACTCGCTGTAGCCCAGGACATAGCAACCATAGGGGAGGAGGGAGAGGAGCGGGCAACCAGGGTGTTGGATTGGTCGAGCACACGGCACAGCATCACAACCTGGGCAGGCCTCTCACATGGCAGCAGAGAGCACTCCGTCCTTTCACTCGCTGTAGCCCAGGACATAGCAACCATAGGGGAGGAGGGAGAAGAGCGGGCAACCAGGGTGTTGGATTGGTCGAGCACACGGCACAGCATCACAACCTGGGCAGGCCTCTCACATGGCAGCAGAGAGCACTCCGTCCTTTCACTCGCTGTAGCCCAGGACATAGCAACCATAGGGGAGGAGGGAGAGGAGCGGCAACCAGGGTGTTGGCTAAAGGCTGGGAGCCCAGGATATGCTGTAAGGAACACTTCCACAACGAAGGGCACCCAGGAAGAAGGTACTGGGGCATGGAAAGACAAAGAGGCAATGGGTGGGGGAGATGGGGAACAGACACTGAAATGAATAAATGGTGGATATATAGGGGCACAAAATGGGCAATGGATGGAAAAGGGGGAACCAGAGACATCCCGGAAGGTGGAGAGTGGAGGGACAAGGTTAACTTCCATTTGAGGCCATTCAGAAGAAAAGAATAGATGGAATCAGTCGATATGAGTATAGGCACTGACGTACCATATGAGTGTGGTCCTGTGACGAGCCACACAGCTTAACAGCACCTCAGAGTGGAGACTCACACCGTCTCTCTGCATCAGTGTGCAGAGAGAGAGGAAGGAGAGAAGAGAAAGAGAAGGGGGAGAGAGAGAAGTGGGAGAGAGAGAAGTGGGAGAGAGCGAGAGAGAGAGAGAGAGAAGGGAGAGAGAGAGAAGGGAGAGAGAGAGAGAGAAGGGAGAGAGAGAGAAGGTTGAGAGAGAGAAGGGGGAGAGAGAAGGGAGAGAGAGAGAGAGAAGGGAGAGAGAAGGGCGAGAGAGAGAGAAGGGAGAGAGAGGAGAGAGAGATAGCAGGAAGAAAGAGTGAAGGGAAAGAGAGAGGGGGAGAGAGAGAGAGTGAAGGGAGAGAGAGGGGGAGAGAGTAGAGAGAGAGAGGGGGGAGAGAGTAGAGGGGGAGAGAGTAGAGAGAGAGAGGGAGAGAGTAGAGAAAGGGGGAGAGAGTAGAGAGAGAGAGAGGGGGGAGAGATTAGAGAGAGAGAGAGGGAGAGAGTAGAGAGAGAGATAGGGAGAGAGTAGAGAGGGGAGAGAGTAGAGAGAGAGAGAGGAAGAGAGAGAGAAGGGAGAGAGAGAGAGAGAGAAGGGAGAGAGAGAGAGAAGGGAGAGAGAGGAGAGAGAGAGAGATAGCAGGAAGAGAGTGAAGGGAGAGAGAGAGGGAGAGAGAGAGAGTGAAGGGAGACAGAGAGGGAGAGAGAGAGAGTAGAGAGAGAGTGAGGGGGAGAGAGTAGAGAGAGAGAGGGGGAGAGAGTAGAGAGAGAGAGAGGGAGAGAGTAGAGAAAGGGGGAGAGAGTAGAGAGAGAGGGGGGGGAGATGAGAGAGGGAGAGAGTAGAGAGAAAGAGGGAGAGAGTAGAGAGGGGGAGAGAGTAGAGAGAGAGAGAGGAAGAGAGTAGAGAGAGAGGGAGAGAGTAGAGAGAGAGGGAGAGAGTAGAGAGAGATAGAGAGAGGGAGAGAGTAGAGAGAGGGGGAGAGAGTAGAGAGAGAGAGATCGAGAGAGGGAGAGAGTAGAGAGAGAGAGGGAGAGAGTAGAGAGAAGGGGAGAGAGTAGAGAGGGGGAGAGTAGAGAGAGAGGGGGAGAGTAGAGAGAGAGAGACCGAGATAGAGACAGGGAGAGAGTAGAGAGAGAGAGTAGAGAGGGGGAGAGAGTAGAGAGAGAGAGAGGGAGAGAGTAGAGAGGGGGAGAGTAGAGAGAGAGGGGGAGAGAGTAGAGAGAGAGAGACCGAGATAGAGACGGGGAGAGAGTAGAAGAGAGAGAGTAGAGAGGGGGAGAGAGAGAGAGGGGGAGAGAGTAGAGAGAGGAGAGAGAGAGGGAGAGAGAGGGGGAGAGAGTAGAGAGAGAGAGAGAGGGAGAGAGTAGAGAGAATCAGCAGGGACAGGGACCAGATAACCCCCTCCAGTACACATAGTAGGACATAGTGAGTGTGGGCTGGACCCACAGGGGAAGAGAACTGGGTTTGGCGAACACAGAAAGAACACAGTGTGACATTTAATCCTATTGAAACGCTTGGTGACAAAATGGTGGGTGTGCCATGGTGAACTGATGAAAGAATGGTGGACTCGTTTGTGTGATTAATGAAGAAATACAAAATAGGGCAAATTAACAAACACTTTCCCTCTTAGTGGATTCCTGGTGTGAGTGTGTGTGCAAACGTGTGTTTGTGTGTACGGCACTTGTTTGAACATGCTTGTGAGTGTGTGTTCTACTGGGACAGAGGCGTGTGCCAGTGGTGTGTGTGTGTGTGTGTGTGTGTGTGTGTGTGTGTTGAACGAGGCCTGGAGTTTGGCCTTGAGTGCCTACTCCCTCCTGTATCTCCAGTGAGCAGCACTGTGGAGCAGAGGGACTGCAGAGCTGGAGAGGTAGAGAGAGAGAGAGAGAGAGAGAGAGAGACGAGAGAGAGAGAGAGAGAGAGAGAGAGAGAGAGAGAGAGAGAGAGAGAGAGAGAGAGAGAGAGAGTAGAGAGATGGTGTCTGTCTTCTGCTGTGTTGCTACAGGACTGGAGAGGAGAGGAGAGGAGAGGAGAGGAGAGGAGAGGAGAGGAGAGGAGAGGAGAGGAGAGGAGAGGAGAGGAGAGGAGAGGAGAGGAGAGGAGAGGAGAGGAGAGGAGAGGCGGGTTGACGAGAGGAAAGGGAGGAGAGGAGAGGAGAGGAGAGGGAGGAGAGGAAAGGAGGGGAAGATGAGGGGGGTAGGAGAAGAGAGGAGAGGAGATAGGAGCGACCGAAAGGAGGAGAGGCGCTGAGAATGGAAGGAGGAGAAGGTAACAGCTCTCTGTAATGGCTGGCGACATGGAGGGATAAAGAGAGCAGAGAGAGAGAGAAGGCAGGAGTCCAGAGTGGCGGGCTGCCGGGGTGATTCTGATGGGCAGGATGCAGCAGTATGAGAAAAGCATTTCTCTCTCTCTCTACCTCTTTGTTGCAGGTTGTTTTCTATGCCATGGTCTCTCTCTCTCTCAATACTCTCTCTCTCAAGAACCAAGGACTAGGGAGTGATACAGCACACATACCTCACTTTCAATTTCAGGCCACGTGACATCTCTATATCTCTCCCTCTCGCTCTCGATCAGGGATGGGAAACTTTGATGGGGGTGGGGGGCTACAAAAAAACTGAACTCATCACGAAGGGCCACAGTGGCTCGTGGGTCTGCATACTCATATCTATTCTCTCCACCCACCACCCTCTGAGGAAAACTAAGCGTTTTAAAGCTCATTTCCTGCAATTTTGCCATGGATGCAGAGAAAATGTTGCAGTTTTACTGTAAGTTTGCTGTAATTCTACACTTCCTGCCATGGGCCAGAGAGAAGACTTAGCAATTTTAGAACTCATTTCATGACTTTCTACTCATTTTGCTGTGGCACGGAGAGGAAAATGAGCAGTTTTACAGCTAATGTCCTGCAATTCTACACATTTTGCCATAGAGTGGAGGCAGTTTGAAATGTTTTATACTACAACTGGTCGGTAAATCGACCATGCTTACTACAAGTTCAGATAGCTGGACGCTAGACTAACTTACCGGTCTACAAATGTTTTACTGACATGAGTGAGTGACTGCTGACGCACAACCACATTTTTAAATTGCACCTTGTGTATTCTGTTATTGTAACTCTCAGTAACACAGTTTTTTTGGAAGGGCGAAATTGGTACAAAAGGGGGGTCGAGCTGCCCTCCCTGCTCTAGATGTTAAAAGTGCCCTGGGCTCTCAATCTCCCACATACGTTGGTGTCGCTCTATATTTCGATGGTATTACTGCTCTCCCCAACCTAAGCCTACAGCGCCAGGGCTATTCAATTCCAACCACTGTTGGCTTTCATCCTTCCCCTCTAATCAGGACCTGATTCAGACCTGGAACAACAACATGTGAGTGGAAGTCTGGTGGACAATCAGTGACATTGAGGACAGTCTCTGGTTTACTCTAATAGAAATATCATATCGGGGTTCAAACACTATTCGAATCCTTTCAAATATTTTGCTTTATCCTGCCAAGGGTGCCAGATGGGCGAGGCTCGCACTCCTGGGACTTGACTACTGGTTCCATTGCGCCAGGCAAGATCAATCAACCACAGCTAAGGTACCCAGGTCTGCTATCTGTATAATGAATGTCCAGTACCTGCGCAGGCCCCTCTCATGAGGGAGGAGAGCACCCCGTCGGTCCACTCGTTGGTGGACAGGTCGTATTCACCATACAGCTCCCCGAGGCTCACCGCCTTGGGGTTCAGAGGGCATTCCTGCATGGCGGGCACACACAGGTCACAGGTCAACAGGCAAAGGTCAAGGGTAAAGAGGTCAATCAGTGAGAGCATAAATAAGTCTCAAACGACACTCTATTCTCCATATAATGCACTAACTTAAGGGGAAAAGGTTGTCATTCAGATTTGCCCTAAAAGTGGACAAGGAAGGGTTACGGAATGACAAGAGAAAGACACAGGCAGACAAGAGAGAGAGGGGACATGTTGATATCGCGTGGCTGCATAGAATAGCAACGTGCATGCCCCGCACACCTGAGGATTTGTTGTTTTCAACCATCTACTTCCTGTGTTTGAGGGGGCGCAAAATCCACTTGTCACTTAAATCTCGCCGGATTGACTGCTTTCATTTTACTCCTGCGATTCTTTCATACTCTCGCCTGCGCCTGTTGTTTTTGTCCCGTTAACTTTACGACCGCGGAGACGTTTGTAATGACCTGTCAAACACACCCCGGTAACGGCCGGAATGGTCTTTCTGTTGAGTCTATAAGAACGCTAAAGCCTTGTCTGGGATTTAACGCACCGTCTCGACACTTACATCACAACAAACAGAGAAAGATAACTTTATTTTGATGGGTGTTCATTTTATGGGGAATTGAAAAAAATAATAATAATTGAATACAGTTGAAATGTTTACAAATGAAAGCAAGTTGTGAAAATGAACGCTTGGATCATAGTGATATTATGTCTGATTTCCCAAACAATGTGAAGTGTGTTTAGATAGGTGTCATCTAGAGTCAAGCCTGTTGAGTTTACATTCCAGGGGACCTTGTGTCACGACTTCTGCCGAAGTCGAACTCTCTCCATGTTCGGGCAGTGCTCGGGGGTCGACGTCACCGGTCTTCTAGCCATCATTGATCCCTTTTTCATTTTCCATTGGTTTTGTCTTGTCTTTCTACACACCTGGTTTCAATCCCATTCATTACCTGTTGTGTATTTAACCCTCTGTTCCCCCTCATGTCTTTGTCAGAGATTGTTTGTTATTCAGTGTTGTGGTGGTTTTGTATTGGTGCGCGACGGGTCCTCGTACCCACTTTGTTTATTGTCTACATTTAGTGTTTGGAGTCTGTTTCATTTATCGTTATTAAATAACACTCAGTTTGATTCTCCTGCGCCACCTATACACACGACTCTGACACCTTATTGTGCAAGAGAACGTGAAAACAACAGTAACTAATGAGGCAGCCTAGACATGTAGGGTAGACAGAGCAGGTGAGTGGAGGTAGGGTAGACAGAGCAGGTGGGTGGAGGTAGGGTAGACAGAGCAGGTGGGTGGAGGTAGGGTACACAGGGCAGGAGAGTGGAGGTAGGGTAGACAGAGCAGGTGAGTGGAGGTAGGGTAGACAGAGCAGGTGGGTGGAGGTAGGGTACACAGGGCAGGAGAGTGGAGGTAGGGTAGACAGAGCAGGTGAGCGATGGTAGGGTAGACAGAGCAGGTGAGTGGAGGTAGGGTACACAGAGCAGGTTAGTGATGGTAGGGTAGACAGAGCAGGTGAGTGAAGGTAGGGTAGACAGAGGAGGTGAGTGATGGTAGGGTAGACAGAGCAGGTGAGTGGAGGTAGGGTAGACAGAGCAGGTGAGTGATGGTAGGGTAGACAGAGCAGGTGAGTGATGGTAGGGTAGACAGAGCAGGTGAGTGATGGTAGGGTAGACAGAGCAGGTGAGTGGAGGTAGGGTAGACAGAGCAGGTTAGTGATGGTAGGGTAGACAGAGCAGGTGAGTGGAGGTAGGGTAGACAGAGCAGGTGAGTGGAGGTAGGGTACACAGAGCAGGTGAGTGGAGGTAGGGTAGACAGAGCAGGTGAGTGGAGGTAGGGTAGACAGAGCAGGTGAGTGGAGGTAGGGTAGACAGAGCAGGTGAGTGATGGTAGGGTAGACAGAGCAGGTGAGTGATGGTAGGGTAGACAGAGCAGGTTAGTGATGGTAGGGTAGACAGAGCAGGTGAGTGAATGGTAGGGTAGACAGAGCAGGTGAGTGATGGTAGGGTAGACAGAGCAGGTGTTTGGTGGTTACAACCCTGATCCACCCCTTTTGTTAATTTATTAATATATGCAAATGCAACTGGTGCCTTTATGAGGCACATATCATTTTCTTTATTTTAACACAAAATACAATATAATATATATATAATAATTATATAATAATAACTGATACAATAAGAACATGTATATATGATTGCATTCAAAGAAATACAATGTAAAGCCTGTATTGCCACCAAAATCCCCGAAGTCCATGAATAATTTGTCCGTGCCAGGGAAGTGTTTATGTGCTAGAATATCTTGTAAAAAATCCAAGCGTTTGGAGTACCTTCATCTATTGTCCAACTGTTGAATTTAACACCATTTAAAAAAAAACGTTGTTACATAGACGAGAAAGCATGGTGTTGATGTGCATAGGACAGGGTAGGGAACATACGCCTTACGAGAGAGAGAGAGGGAAAGAGAAGAGACAGAGAGAGAGGGAAAGAGAGAGAGACAGAGAGAGAGATACAGAGAGAGAGATACAGAGAGAGAGATACAGAGAGAGACAGAGAGAGACAGAGAGAGAGATACAGAGATAGAGAGACAGAGAGAGAGAGAGATAACAGAGAGAGAGAGACAGAGAGAGATACAGAGAGAGAGGAGACAGAGAGAGACAGACAGAGACAGAGAGAGATACAGAGATACAGAGAAGAAACAGAAAGAGAGGAGAGAGAGACAGAGAGAGAGAGCGAGAGAGACAGAGAGAGAGAGACACACACAGAGAAGACAGAGAGAAACAGAGAGAGGAGCGAGAGAGAGAGAGAAGAGAGACCGGAAAGAGAGAGAGAGAAAGAGAGACAAAGAGAGTGCGAGAGAGGGAAAGAGAGAGAGAGAGAGAGAGAGGAAGGGAAAGAAAGAGAGACAGAGAGAGGAGAGGAGAGAGAGAGAGAGAGAGAGAGAGAGAGAGAGAGAGGGAAAGAGAGAGAGAGAGGAGCGAGAGAGAGAGAAACATAGAGTGCGAGAGAGAGAGAGGGAGAGAGAGAGAGAGAGAAAGAGAGACAGAGAGAGTGTGAGAGAGAGAGAGAGAGAGCGAGAGAGAGAGAGGGAAAGAGAGAGAGAGCGAGAGGCAGAGGGTGACGCATGGTGAGAGACAGATCGAGACCCGATATAGATATGCAAAGAGCAAGGTGTTGAGTCAGAAATGCAAAAAAGAACGAACGAAGAAAGGCAGACGTGGGGAGAGAAGAGAAAGCGGAACAAAGAGAGCAAGAGAGAGACACGTGGGGTTGAGTTACATAGAGAGCAAGAATCCTAAAACCAAAGAGAATTACAGCAACCACAGGAAGTTCCACACAGCGAGACACAGAGAACAGCCCACCACTGAGACAGACCACACCGGGAATAGGAATGAACGTGTTATGAACGATACGAATAGAGACGGTTGTGATGTATGGCCTAAAAAAGGAATACAATAAATGGGATGGTTAAGAACGTTGGGCGAGTAACCGAAAAGCCGCTGGTTCGAATCCCGGAGCCGACTAGCTGAAAAACCTGTCTATTTGCCCTTCAGCAAGGCACTGAACCCTGATTGGTCCCGTAAGGAGCTCTGGGTAGGAGCGCCTGCTAAATGACTCACATGTACGTGTAAATGGAGTGACAGGTGAAATGAGGAGAAGGAGAAAAGGGGGGGTGGTAAGGAACAGGGCAGTGAAAGTGAGGAAGGCGTGTTGGAGGTGACTCAAGTAAAAATATCAGACCAAATCAACAGTAAAACTGAAGCACATTTCCTGAGACACGCGCGAGCGCACACACACATCATAGCACAAAAGAAAATTAAAACAAGACTCCAGGAACATCATTAAAAAAAAAGGGAACTTGGAAACACAACCCATCTCTCCTCCCCTCCTCCCTCTCTCCATCCCTCCCTCTGTTTGCCTATTTTTAACCACATCTGGAGGAGCCACGTGAGATGGGAAGGAGGGTGGGAGGGCGAGGAAGGAGGGAGGAAGGGGAGAGCCACTGAGAGAGCGCGGCAGAGAAAAACAACCCTGCAACAAAGAGGCAGAGCGCTTCAGAGAGAAACACCAGCCCCGTGATCTGTAGCACCACGCCAACTGGGGCAACATCAAACAGCAGCTACTGCTCGCTCACTTAAACGCACCGCTACAAAACATATCTGGGACTAGAAAGCCAACGGTAAGCCGCGGCAATTAACGCCAGCTGTGAACTAACTCTCTGCCTCTTCTTGCGTCGAGTGTCGAGCCGCCCCCCTGTGTGTGTTTCCCAGCCAACCGTTAGTCAACAACAGTGTGTGTGTGTGTGTGTGTCTCTCTGTGGGGGAGTGGGGGAGCGGTTGGGGTACTCTTCTGCAGTGAAGTATCTATTTTTGTGGCTGGATTGTCTCTGAGCTCAGGACACATCAGAGCGTTGTAATGGTGCCGGATAAACGCGTATTACTGCCATTCTAATGAGACAGACAGGGACACAGAGAGAGGGAGAGGGAAAGAGATCAAGCAAAATAGTTGGAGAGAGAGAGCAGGAGAGCAGACGAGCAAAGTACGCTCAACTTCCTGTGAGAAGATGAGGAGGAGGAGAATTTCCTTCCTCTCCTCTTTCTCTCCTCTCAGACTCAAAGAGATGATTCGGTTTGGTGACTTAATCCATCTCTCCACTCAGCCCATCTACCCACCCATCTGCCTCTCCTAACTCCCTCTCAGAACTCCCTTAAAATGATTACTTTACCCTCTGAAGATCATGAGATCCACTCAATTAGACAGGATAGTGCCGTCTGGGAGCCCAGGGGACCCATGGGAAGCCAGGCTGAGTGGAGAGAGCGAGGGGCTTAGTGCCTAGTGCAGGATGGGCCAATTGACCAATGAGACGTGCGGATGGAGGGAGGCGGGGAGGAAATGTATATGATGTTAACGGAGCGTGCTGATTGGTGTGAGATATTCTACAGCAGTAACACTGAGGGTGTGATTACGGCTTCTATAATAGATCATTTGTTGGAAGGGCTCCTCCGGGAGAGACGCTTGATGTGAGATGGGAACAGGAGATGTGGAATGGCTTGACGGAGTGGGAGAAACCTCCGTACAGACAGAGAGAGGTGGGTCTAATATACATAGTTATGGGGCTCTTGGTGTAGGACCAGAGAAGTACAGAAACAGACAGACAGGCAGAACATTGGGCCCATTGCAGTGGATACATAGAGGCAAATACAAACAGGTAGATAGAGAAATGGACCCTATTGCACTGTATTTTAGTCTTGGTGCAGGGCCAAGGTCAGAGAGACAACAGAGGACCAGACAGACTGACCAGAGAGAGGAACCAGACAGACTGACCAGAGAGGGGAACCAGACAGACTGACCAGAGAGAGGAACCAGACAGACTGACCAGAGAGAGGAAACCAGACAGACTGACCAGAGAGAGGAAACCAGACAGACTGACCAGAGAGAGGAACCAGACAGACTGACCAGAGAGAGGAACCAGACAGACAGACCAGAGAGAGGAACCAGACAGACTGACCAGAGAGAGGAAACCAGACAGACTGACCAGAGAGAGGAAACCAGACAAACTGACCAGAGAGAGGAAACCAGACAGACTGATCAGAGAGAGGAAACCAGACAGACTGACCAGAGAGAGGAAACCAGACAAACAGACCAGAGAGAGGAACCAGACAGACTGACCAGAGAGAGGAACCAGACAGACTGACCAGAGAGAGGCACCAGACAGACTGACCAGAGAGAGGAAACCAGACAGACTGACCAGAGAGAGGCACCAGACAGACTGACCAGAGAGAGGAAACCAGACAGACTGACCAGAGAGAGGCACCAGACAGACTGACCAGAGAGAGGAAACCAGACAGACTGACCAGAGAGAGGAACCAGACAGACTGACCAGAGAGAGGAAACCAGACAGACTGACCAGAGAGAGGAAACCAGACAGACTGACCAGAGAGAGGAAACCAGACAAACAGACCAGAGAGAGGGACCAGACAGACTGACCAGAGAGAGGAAACCAGACAGACTGACCAGAGAGAGGAAACCAGACAGACTGACCAGAGAGAGGAACCAGACAGACTGACCAGAGAGAGGAACCAGACAGAGAGACCAGAGAGAGAAAACCAGACAGACTGACCAGAGAGAGGAACCAGACAGACTGACCAGAGAGAGGAACCAAACAGACTGACCAGAGAGAGGAAACCAGACAGACAGATGGACGGACCAGAGAGAGGTACCAGATCGACAGACGGACCAGAGAGAGGGACCAGGCAGACAGAAATACAGACCAGACAGAGGAACCAGACAGAGAGAGGAACCAGACAGACAGACAGACAAACGGACCAGAGAGAGGGACTAGACAGACAGACGGACCAGAGAGAGGGACCAGACAGACAGACGGACCAGAGAGAGGAACCAGACAGACAGACGGACCAGAGAGAGGAACCAGACAGACAGACGGACCAGAGAGAGGAACCAGACAAACAGACAAGACGGACCAGAGAGAGGAACCAGACAGACAGACAGACGGACCAGAGAGAGGGACCAGACAGACAGACAGACAGACGGACCAGAGAGAGGAACCAGACAGACAGGCGGACCAGAGAGAGGAACCAGACAAACAGACAGACGGACCAGAGAGAGGCACCAGACAGACAGACCAGAGAGAGGGACCAGACAGACAGACGAACCAGAGAGGGAGACCAGACAGACAGACGGACCAGAGAGAGGGACCAGACAGACAGACGGACCAGACAGACGGAGCAGAGAGGGGGACCAGACAGACAGATGGACCAGAGAGAGGGACCAGAAAGACAGACAGACCAGAGAGAGGCACCAGACACAGACAGACGGGCCAGAGAGAGGGACCAGACAGACAGACGGACCAGAGAGAGGGACCAGACAGACAGACGGACCAGATAGACAGACGGACCAGAGAGAGGGCGCAGACAGACAGACGGACCAGAGAGAGGGATCAGACAGACAGACGGACCAGAGAGAGGAACCAGACAGACAGACCAGAGAGAGGAAACCAGACAGACTGACCAGAGAGAGGAACCAGACAGACTGACCAGAGAGAGGTAACCAGACAGACTGACCAGAGAGAGGAACCAGACAGACTGACCAGAGAGAGGAACCAGACAGACTGACCAGAGAGAGGACCCAGACAGACAGACCAGAGAGAGAAAACCAGACAGACTGACCAGAGAGAGGAACCAGACAGACTGACCAGAGAGAGTAACCAAACAGACTGACCAGAGAGAGGAAACCAGACAGACAGAAATACAGACCAGACAGAGGAACCAGACAGAGAGAGGAACCAGACAGACAGACAGACAAACGGACCAGAGAGAGGTACCAGATCGAAAGACGGACCAGAGAGAGGGACCAGACAGACAGAAATACAGACCAGACAGAGGAACCAGACAGAGAGGAACCAGACAGACAGACAGACAAACGGACCAGAGAGAGGGACTAGACAGACAGACGGACCAGAGAGAGGGACCAGACAGACAGACGGACCAGAGAGAGGAACCAGACAGACAGACGGACCAGAGAGAGGAAACCAGACAGACTGACCAGAGAGAGGAACCAAACAAACAGACATGACGGACCAGAGAGAGGAACCAGACAGACAGACAGACGGACCAGAGAGGGACCAGACAGACAGACAGACGGACCAGAGAGAGGAACCAGACAGACAGGCGGACCAGAGAGAGGAACCAGACAGACTGACCAGAGAGGGGAACCAGACAGACTGACCAGAGAGAGGAACCAGACAGACTGACCAGAGAGAGGAAACCAGACAGACTGACCAGAGAGAGGAAACCAGACAGACTGACCAGAGAGAGGAACCAGACAGACTGACCAGAGAGAGGAACCAGACAGACAGACCAGAGAGAGGAACCAGACAGACTGACCAGAGAGAGGAAACCAGACAGACTGACCAGAGAGAGGAAACCAGACAAACTGACCAGAGAGAGGAAACCAGACAGACTGATCAGAGAGAGGAAACCAGACAGACTGACCAGAGAGAGGAAACCAGACAAACAGACCAGAGAGAGGAACCAGACAGACTGACCAGAGAGAGGAACCAGACAGACTGACCAGAGAGAGGCACCAGACAGACTGACCAGAGAGAGGAAACCAGACAGACTGACCAGAGAGAGGCACCAGACAGACTGACCAGAGAGAGGAAACCAGACAGACTGACCAGAGAGAGGCACCAGACAGACTGACCAGAGAGAGGAACCAGACAGACTGACCAGAGAGAGGAACCAGACAGACTGACCAGAGAGAGGAAACCAGACAGACTGACCAGAGAGAGGAAACCAGACAGACTGACCAGAGAGAGGAAACCAGACAAACAGACCAGAGAGAGGGACCAGACAGACTGACCAGAGAGAGGAAACCAGACAGACTGACCAGAGAGAGGAAACCAGACAGACTGACCAGAGAGAGGAACCAGACAGACTGACCAGAGAGAGGAACCAGACAGACAGACCAGAGAGAGAAAACCAGACAGACTGACCAGAGAGAGGAACCAGACAGACTGACCAGAGAGAGGAACCAAACAGACTGACCAGAGAGAGGAAACCAGACAGACAGATGGACGGACCAGAGAGAGGTACCAGATCGACAGACGGACCAGAGAGAGGGACCAGGCAGACAGAAATACAGACCAGACAGAGGAACCAGACAGAGAGAGGAACCAGACAGACAGACAGACAAACGGACCAGAGAGAGGGACTAGACAGACAGACGGACCAGAGAGAGGGACCAGACAGACAGACGGACCAGAGAGAGGAACCAGACAGACAGACGGACCAGAGAGAGGACCCAGACAAACAGACAAGACGGACCAGAGAGAGGAACCAGACAGACAGACAGACGGACCAGAGAGAGGGACCAGACAGACAGACAGACAGACGGACCAGAGAGAGGAACCAGACAGACAGGCGGACCAGAGAGAGGAACCAGACAAACAGACAGACGGACCAGAGAGAGGCACCAGACAGACAGACCAGAGAGAGGGACCAGACAGACAGACGAACCAGAGAGGGAGACCAGACAGACAGACGGACCAGAGAGAGGGACCAGACAGACAGACGGACCAGACAGACGGAGCAGAGAGGGGGACCAGACAGACAGATGGACCAGAGAGAGGGACCAGAAAGACAGACAGACCAGAGAGAGCCACCAGACACAGACAGACGGGCCAGAGAGAGGGACCAGACAGACAGACGGACCAGAGAGAGGGACCAGACAGACAGACGGACCAGATAGACAGACGGACCAGAGAGAGGGCGCAGACAGACAGACGGACCAGAGAGAGGGATCAGACAGACAGACGGACCAGAGAGAGGAACCAGACAGACAGACCAGAGAGAGGAAACCAGACAGACTGACCAGAGAGAGGAACCAGACAGACTGACCAGAGAGAGGTAACCAGACAGACTGACCAGAGAGAGGAACCAGACAGACTGACCAGAGAGAGGAACCAACTACTTCTCTGATAGAGTTCAGTGTGTCAAGTCGGAGGGTCTGCTGTCCGGACCTCTGGCAGTCTCTATGGGGGTGCCACAGGGTTCAATTCTTGGACCGACTCTCTTCTCTGTATACATCAATGAGGTCGCTCTTGCTGCTGGTGAGTCCCTGATCCACCTCTACGCAGACGACACCATTCTGTATACTTCCGGCCCTTCTTTGGACACTGTGTTAACAACCCTCCAGGCAAGCTTCAATGCCATACAACTCTCCTTCCGTGGCCTCCAATTGCTCTTAAATACAAGTAAAACTAAATGCATGCTCTTCAACCGATCGCTACCTGCACCTACCCGCCTGTCCAACATCACTACTCTGGACGGCTCTGACTTAGAATACGTGGACAACTACAAATACTTAGGTGTCTGGTTAGACTGTAAACTCTCCTTCCAGACCCATATCAAACATCTCCAATCCAAAGTTAAATCTAGAATTGGCTTCCTATTTCGCAACAAAGCATCCTTCACTCATGCTGCCAAACATACCCTTGTAAAACTGACCATCCTACCAATCCTCGACTTTGGCGATGTCATTTACAAAATAGCCTCAAATACCCTACTCAACAAATTGGATGCAGTCTATCACAGTGCAATCCGTTTTATCACCAAAGCCCCATATACTACCCACCATTGCGACCTGTACGCTCTCGTTGGCTGGCCCTCGCTTCATACTCGTCGCCAAACCCACTGGCTCCATGTCATCTACAAGACCCTGCTAGGTAAAGTCCCCCCTTATCTCAGCTCGCTGGTCACCATAGCATCTCCCACCTGTAGCACACGCTCCAGCAGGTATATCTCTCTAGTCACCCCCAAGACCAATTCTTTCTTTGGCCGCCTCTCCTTCCAGTTCTCTGCTGCCAATGACTGGAACGAACTACAAAAATCTCTGAAACTGGAAACACTTATCTCCCTCACTAGCTTTAAGCACCAACTGTCAGAGCAGCTCACAGATTACTGCACCTGTACATAGCCCACCTATAATTTAGCCCAAACAACTACCTCTTTCCCAACTGTATTTAATTTGTATTTATTTATTTATTTTGCTCCTTTGCACCCCATTATTTTTTTATTTCTACTTTGCACATTCTTCCATTGCAAAACTACCATTCCAGTATTTTACTTGCTATATTGTATTTACTTTGCCATCATGGCCTTTTTTTTGCCTTTACCTCCCTTCTCACCTCATTTGCTCACATTGTATATAGACTTGTTTATACTGCATTATTGACTGTATGTTTGTTTTTACTCCATGTGTAACTCTGTGTCGTTTTATCTGTCGAACTGCTTTGCTTTATCTTGGCCAGGTCGCAATTGTAAATGAGAACTTGTTCTCAACTTGCCTACCTGGTTAAATAAAGGTAAAATAAATAAAAATAAAAGAGAGGAACCAGACAGACTGACCAGAGAGAGGACCCAGACAGACAGACCAGAGAGAGAAAACCAGACAGACTGACCAGAGAGAGGAACCAGACAGACTGACCAGAGAGAGTAACCAAACAGACTGACCAGAGAGAGGAAACCAGACAGACAGAAATACAGACCAGACAGAGGAACCAGACAGAGAGAGGAACCAGACAGACAGACAGACAAACGGACCAGAGAGAGGTACCAGATCGAAAGACGGACCAGAGAGAGGGACCAGACAGACAGAAATACAGACCAGACAGAGGAACCAGACAGAGAGGAACCAGACAGACAGACAGACAAACGGACCAGAGAGAGGGACTAGACAGACAGACGGACCAGAGAGAGGGACCAGACAGACAGACGGACCAGAGAGAGGAACCAGACAGACAGACGGACCAGAGAGAGGAAACCAGACAGACTGACCAGAGAGAGGAACCAGACAAACAGACAAGACGGACCAGAGAGAGGAACCAGACAGACAGACAGACGGACCAGAGAGGGACCAGACAGACAGACAGACGGACCAGAGAGAGGAACCAGACAGACAGGCGGACCAGAGAGAGGAACCAGACAAACAGACAGATGGACCAGAGAGAGGCACCAGACAGACAGACCAGAGAGAGGGACCAGACAGACAGACGAACCAGAGAGGGAGACCAGACAGACAGACGGACCAGAGAGAGGGACCAGACAGACAGACGGACCAGACAGACAGACGGACCAGAGAGGGGGACCAGACAGACAGATGGACCAGAGAGAGGGACCAGAAAGACAGACGGACCAGAGAGAGGCACCAGACAGACAGACGGGCCAGAGAGAGGGACCAGACAGACAGACGGACCAGAGAGAGGGACCAGACAGACAGACGGACCAGATAGACAGACGGACCAGAGAGAGGGCGCAGACAGACAGACGGACCAGAGAGAGGGATCAGACAGACAGACGGACCAGAGAGAGGAACCAGACGGACAGACGGACCAGAGAGAGGGACCAGACGGACAGACGGACCAGAGGGAGGGACCAGACAGACAGACGGACCAGAGGGAGGGACCAGACAGACAGACGGACCAGAGAGAGGGACCAGAGAGAGGGACCAGACAGACAGACGGACCAGAGGGAGGGACCAGACAGACAGACGGACCAGAGGGAGGGACCAGACAGACACAGACGGAGGGACCAGACAGACAGACAGACCAGAGAGAGGGGCCAGACAGACAGACAGACCACAGAGAGAGGGACCAGACAGACGGACGGACCAGAGAGAGGGACCAGACAGACAGACAAGACGCACCCGGACCAGGTTGAACCCGGGCTCTCCCTTGCGGTGCATGGTCGTCAGGGTGCTCTGCAGGGTCCTCCAGGTGACCGTCTTGCCGCTGCCCGTCTTGCCCACGATCATGGTGGAGTGTCTGGAGTTCTTGGTCTCGTACAGCTGGATGACCTTCGTCAGGGTGAAGGGGGTCACCTGCAGACAGGCCTGCCGCAGCTCCGCCTCGATCGTCTCTCGCAGCTTCGGGGAGAGGAAGGGATGGATGGAGAGAGAAGCAGATACAGAGACAGCGGGACGGATAGACAGAGTTAGTGAAACAGTATTCAGGGTTACTAGCTGAGGTCTGCCCTGGGGCATCTGGTACAGAGCAGTCAGAGGGTCTGAATTATACATCTGAACAACGCAGACCAATACAAGCATTCAGTGTATTTACAACGCAACAATGTAAACACTTCAGAGTATTTATCTCTACCCCAACCTCCCAACCCCTCCCCATTCATGCACCTGTACCAGTGGGACTGGGAGAGACTGTTTATAAGCAGGCCAAATAAACAGCTAGATGAATAAATATCAGCCTCGCTCTCTCTCTCTCTCTCTCTCTCTCTCTCTCTCTCTCTCTCTCTTTCTCTCTCTCTTTCTCTCTCTCTCTCTCTCTCTCTCTCTCTCTCTCTCTCTCTCTCTCTCTCTCTCTCTCTCTCTCTCTCTCTCTCTCTCTCTCTCTCTCTCTCTCTCTCTCTCTCTTCTCTCTCTCTCTCTCTCCTACCACACACACACACACACAACATGCAGAGTGGAGCAGCTCAACACACTGAATTATTTATGGAGATGTGATGCGGCATTTGTCAACTTGGCTCACTCACGTCTCGGTAGTGTGAAAAGCAGATGGCACATTTTAGAGACGGCAGTCGCGTGTGGAGAGAGAGGAAGAGAGCGAGAGAGAGTGAGGGAGAGAGGGGGGGGGGGGGGTAGAGAGATGGAAGGATGGGTGGATGGAATGACAGCTCTCCAGAAGTGTTTCACTCCCCCACTCCTCAGTCCCACCACGGGTTCACCAGACCGCTAACGTGTCCCCCCCACATCATCAGACAAAAGCACAGTGAGTGTCCGTTACCTGAAGCAGAGAACTTGTAGTTCTCTGAGACTCGTTCATTAGTTAATGCATTACGTCCATCTGCTTTTCCAGGCTCCAACGAAACTGGGAAGCCACTTTATTTTTCACTAACGGTGGGGATTTCCATGGCGGGGAGGTGTGTGTGTGTGTGTGTGTGTGCATAGGTACCTTTCCGTAGTCGATAGTAGGGGTCTCCACTGCGGGGGAAAAGGTCCTGTATGATTCCGTTGAACAGCGGCAGGTCGACGGAGGCCAGCTTCGCGATGTTCATGTCTTTCATAGACATCAGCAGGATCTGATCAGGGGTAAGAGGTCAGGGGGTGACATCACATCCTGTTTGAGCCACAGCAAGGTCTAGTTTTCTGTCTTTAACATGAATTGACTTTAAATACAACTGTACTTCGACTCAACTGTACACAAGGTTCTCGTTCAATCACCACCAAATTAACTTTTACAACATCAACAGAAACTTAACAAATGCGACGAACTGTGAATTTATACAAAAGTACAGAGGAACGACTGAAGCTTTGCTATCAGGTAAAAGATGAATCCTTTTCAAGTTTTTGTCCTCTTTGATACATCATCACCGTGTCAGGCACCCCTTCAGGTGCTAGGCACACTTTTATGGTGTCAAACTCTCATCTGCATCTCTCAAACACACACACACACACACACACACACACACACACACACACACACACACACACACACACACACACACACACACACACACACACACACACACACACACACAGGTCAGATGGATTGAATTACAGGTCTATTTAGGAGATTAACAGAAAAGTGCTGTTGGACAATTGATTCAAATGGAGATTTCTATCTTTCTTTTGCTCTCTGACGTCTGCCTGCCTGCCTGCCTGCCTGCCTGCCTGTCTGTCTGTCTGTCTGTCTGTCTGTCCTCTGTCTCTTAAGACTTTTTATCTTGTATTTGTATGGACTCACAGGTCATCTAATTGAACCCAATGCTGGAAGGTGAGCAGAAGTATAGCTGTGTAGTTCTCTGCAGTCAGTTGCACTGCTGTTACTGTATACCCTGGTCAGTTGAAGTGAGTCGTTTCACTGTACCTCCTCGTCGGCCACGTCGGGGCAGACACGTCTCTTCTTGCCAGCGTAGCGGAGCAGCGAGGTCAGGGCACGCAAGCCAAAGTCATAGTGGTCTTGTTTCGACAGCTGCTGCACTGCCAGAGAGTACAGGGTGAATACCTTCTTAGCCAGCAGCTGGAGAGAGAAGCAGGGGGGGGGGGGGGGGGGGCATGAAAGATAGGATGGGAACGAGAGAGGAAAAGGAAGAGGAGGAGAGGGGAAGATAGAGGGGGGCAGAAATAGAAGAAAGAGAAATGGAGTCAGTAACCACATCTACCCATCACTACTTAATGACCCTAGAGCATAGCGTGAAGGATAGGCCTCTGATATTTTCATTTAACCTTTATTTAACTAGGCAAGTCAGTTAAGAACAAACTCTTACTTACTATGACGGCCTACCCTGGCCAAACATAACAAAATAAAACTGTAACAATTTACAAGTTTTCACTAAGTTAGAGTTCATATGAGGAGATCAGCCAATTGAAATAAATTCATTAGGCCCTAATCTATGGATTTCATATGACTGGGAATACAGATATGCAACTATTGGTCACAGAACCCTTAAAAAAATGGTCTTACAATGGGCCTCAGGATTTTGTCACAGCATTTTCATGCATTTAAATTCCCCATCTATAAAATACAATTGTGTTCGTTGTCTGTAGCTTATGCCTGCCAATACCATAACCCCATCACCACTATGGGGCACTCTGCTGATGTCAACATTGTGAACAAACCCTTCGCCCACACGACACAATACATGTGCTCTGCGGTTGTGAAGCCCGGTTGGACGCACTGCCAAATTCTCTAAAACGATTTTGGTAGAGAAATGAACATTCAATTATTTGGCAAAAGCTATGGTGGACATTCCTGCAGTAGGCATGCCAGTTGCATGCTCCCTCAAAACATCTGTGGCATTGTGTTGTGTGGGCTTTTATTGTCCCCAGCACAAGGTGCACCTGTGTAATTATCGTGCTGTTTAATCAGCTTCTTGATATGCCACACCTGTCTGGTGAATGGATTATCTTGGCAAAGGAGAAATGCTCACTAACAGAGATGTAAACAAATTTGTGGACAGAATTTGAGAGAAATAAGCTTTTTGTGCATTTGGAAAATATCTGGGATCCTTTATTTCAGCTCATGAAACATGGGACCAACACTTTACATGTTGCGTTTATATTTTTGTTCAGTGTATAAAGTCACCTAGCTAGTGGCGTTGTATCATCACATAACCTGGTCATGTGAAACGTGTCATATAGACATGTCTGTCTGTTAGCTGGCCTGCCAGCTAGAGAGAGACAGACAGACCAGAAAATACGCTATGAGGATGCCCTGCCCTACAGCAGACAGCTTGACAGACACTGGCTGTCATGATCCCCTCTTGGCAAGCAGGCTGTGTGTGTGTGTTGTGTGTGAGGAGCGTCCATCACATGGTCACCCCTTCGTCTCGCTCCTCCTGTCCTCCAGTCTTCTATCTCAGCAAGGGAAGCTGTGTGTGTGTGTGTGTGTGTATGTGTGTGTGTGTGTGTGTCGTAGAGAGGTAACATTTGAGTATGTATGAGAAAGATGTCAGTGGGTTTGTGTGTGCTTTTGAGTAAGCATATGAGGAAGATAGTGAGTGTACATTACTGTAATGTAGTGTGAGTGTGTGTGAGAGTGCGCGTGTGTGTGTGTGTGTGTGTGTGTGTGTGTGTGTGTGTGTGTGTGTGTGTGTGTGTGTGTGTGTAAGAGAGTATGGAGGGCTCCTGGGTTACCATGTCAGCTTGTTCTCATCACTTCTCCCTTCATGCGCTTCAGTGACACACAATCGCTCATGCACACAGTTACGCAAACACACACACACAAATGCACATGCATACGCACAGGCCTACACACACAGCGTTGTCATGCAAGGCAGAGCAGACGATGGGCTCACGGGAAGCAAATCCTCTTTCCTGTCTGTTCCAGCTCACAGAATACAGTATACGCTCCACACTCTCAAAACAGGCCAAAGCAGACCAAAATAGGCCAAACACCTAGGCCAAAAAGCCCCATGCCAGCAGATAGGGGTTATTTCTGCATGGCTCTGATGGTGATGGTGATGGTAGCACCCCATCAGGGATAGGGACAATATCTCTTTGACACACATGCAGTGAGAAGAGGTGTGTGTGTGTGTGTGTGTGTGTGTGTGTGTGTGTGTGTGTGTGGCAAGGGGACCTGAGATGTGTGTATGTTGGCCTGGGTTCAGCTGGCATTGGGCTTGGTTGGCATTGGGGTGTTAGTGGTTTAAAGCAGGCGTGAACAGCCTCTCCCTCTCTTCTTTCCTCTCTCTAGTCCCTGTCTCTCTCCGTCGGTCTGTATCTCCTCCCTCCATTTCTACATATTTCCTTATCCTCCACCTTCTCACCCTCCCTTCGTCTCTCTCCCTCCCTTGTTCCCTCCCTCTGTGCCAGGGCTGGAGTGGATGTGTTGTGTTCTGGTCTCTCTCCCTCCGCCTCTACCTCCCTCCCTTGTTCCCTCCCTCTGTGCCAGGGCTGGAGTGGATGTGTTGTGTTGTCTGGTCTCTCTCCCTCTGTCTCTACCTCCCTCCCTTGTTCCCTCCCTCTGTGCCAGGGCTGGAGTGGATGTGTTGTGTTCTGGTCTCTCTCCCTCTGTCTCTACCTCCCTCCCTTGTTCCCTCCCTCTGTGCCAGGGCTGGAGTGGATGTGTTGTGTTCTGGTCTCTCTCCCTCCGTCTCTACCTCCCTCCCTTGTTCCCTCCCTCTGTGCCAGGGCTGGAGTGGATGTGTTGTGTTCTGGTCTCTCTCCCTCCGTCTCTACCTCCCTCCCTTGTTCCCTCCCTCTGTGCCAGGGATGGAGTGGATGTGTTGTGTTGTGTTCTGGTCTCTCTCCCTCCGTCTCTACCTCCCTCCCTTGTTCCCTCCCTCTGTGCCAGGGCTGGAGTGGTTGTGTTGTGTTCTGGTCTCTCTCCCTCCGTCTCTACCTCCCTCCCTTGTTCCCTCCCTCTGTGCCAGGGCTGGAGTGGTTGTGTTGTGTTCTGGTCCCTCTCCCTCCGTCTCTACCTCCCTCCCTTGTTCCCTCCCTCTGTGCCAGGGCTGGAGTGGTTGTGTTGTGTTCTGGTCTCTCTCCCTCCGTCTCTACCTCCCTCCCTTGTTCCCTCCCTCTGTGCCAGGGCTGGAGTGGATGTGTTGTGTTCTGGTCTCTCTCCCTCCGCCTCTACCTCCCTCCCTTGTTCCCTCCCTCTGTGCCAGGGCTGGAGTGGATGTGTTGTGTTCTGGTCTCTCTCCCTCCGTCTCTACCTCCCTCCCTCTGTGCCAGGGCTGGAGTGGATGTGTTGTGTTCTGGTCTCTCTCCCTCCGTCTCTACCCTCCCTCCCTTGTTCCCTCCCTCTGTGCCAGGGCTGGAGTGGATGTGTTGTGTTCTGGTCTCTCTCCCTCCGTCTCTACCTCCCTCCCTTGTTACCTCCCTCCCTTGTTCCCTCCCTCTATGCCAGGGCTGGAGTGGATGTGTTGTGTTCTGGTCTCTCTCCCTCCGTCTCTACCTCCCTCCCTTGTTCCCTCCCTCTGTGCCAGGGCTGGAGTGGTTGTGTTGTGTTCTGGTCTCTCTCCCTCCGTCTCTACCTCCCTCCCTTGTTCCCTCCCTCTGTGCCAGGGCTGGAGTGGATGTGTTGTGTTCTGGTCTCTCTCCCTCCGTCTCTACCTCCCTCCCTTGTTACCTCCCTCCCTTGTTCCCTCCCTCTATGCCAGGGCTGGAGTGGATGTGTTGTGTTCTGGTCTCTCTCCCTCCGTCTCTACCTCCCTCCCTTGTTCCCTCCCTCTGTGCCAGGGCTGGAGTGGTTGTGTTGTGTTCTGGTCTCTCTCCCTCCGTCTCTACCCCCCTCCCTTGTTCCCTCCCTCTGTGCCAGGGCTGGAGTGGATGTGTTGTGTTCTGGTCTTTCTCCCTCCGCCTCTACCTACCTCCCTTGTTCCCTCCCTCTGTGCCAGGGCTGGAGTGGATGTGTTGTGTTCTGGTCTCTCTCCCTCCGTCTCTACCTCCCTCCCTCTGTGCCAGGGCTGGAGTGGATGTGTTGTGTTCTGGTCTCTCTCCCTCCGTCTCTACCTCCCTCCCTTGGCCCTCCCTCTGTGCCAGGGCTGGAGTGGATGTGTTGTGTTCTGGTCTCTCTCCCTCCGTCTCTACCTCCCTCCCTCTGTGCCAGGGCTGGAGTGGATGTGTTGTGTTCTGGTCTCTCTCCCTCCGTCTCTACCTCCCTCCCTTGTTCCCTCCCTCTGTGCCAGGGCTGGAGTGGATGTGTTGTGTTCTGGTCTCTCTCTCTCCCTCCGTCTCTACCTCCCTCCCTCTGTGCCAGGGCTGGAGTGGATGTGTTGTGTTCTGGTCTCTCTCCCTCCGTCTCTACCTCCCTCCCTTGTTCCCTCCCTCTGTGCCAGGGCTGGAGTGGTTGTGTTGTGTTCTGGTCTCTCTCCCTCCGTCTCTACCTCCCTCAAACTGTGCCAGGGCTGGAGTGGATGTGTTGTGTTCTGGCCTCTTTCCCACCTCTTGTTCATCTGCTGTTATTTGTGCTGTTCATTTAACACCCCCTATTCTTTCTCTGGCAGTTAATTACAGTTCCCAACAGGAGACCACACACCACTGCTGTTTGGGGCGTGTGTGCCTGTGTGTGGATGGGGAGGGTGTTTGAGAAGTTTGATAAAGGTTAACCCATAACAGTCTAAGCCGGGGGGGTCTACTAAACTATATGGCATTTCTTTAAGAAGGTCATACCAAGGATAATTTAGCTATTTAATTTGTTTATTTTATTTTTATAAATAAATATGAAAAAATATTTCATAAAACATGCTACAGACAGAAGTTGGCCGTACCGACTTCAGACGAGTCCCAAGACGCTCGCGGGGGGGGTGGGGGGAACACCATCGAGGGGTCACAATAGTTTGTAGGCCAAATCGTGGGGCGGCAGGGTAGCCTAGTGGTTAGAGAGTTGGACTAGTAACCGAAAGTTTGCAAGTTCAAATCCCGAGCTGACAAGGTACAAATCTGTCATTCTGCCCCTGAACAGGCAGTTAACCCACTGTTCCTAGGCCGTCATTGAAAATAAGAATTTGTTCTTAACTGACTTGCCTAGTTAAATAAATAAAGGTTTGGATGCTACACATGATTTGGGGAGAAGACTGATTTTCGGGAGGTCTCATGGTCTGACAAACACCACTCCAGCTCTGTCTCCTTCCACTGCAGATGTGGAAGTGCGATATCAGTGGTTTGAGACGCATCCAATGCATAAAAACCAAGATATCTCTAGCTTAAACTGGTGGATATTTATGGCTATTGTTTATTATTATGCTAATAAAGAATTTGCGGGAGGCGCGGACATCGACTCTAGGGGGTTAACAAAGGGTGTCATGGGTATGTGTAGTGAAAGTTTGGCGTGTGTGTGTTGGTTTTGAAGCCTCAGGGGTGTGTTATAGTTTGTTATTGAAGCGCGGGTGGGACTGGGAGGGTGCTCTGGTGCAGAAGTGAATTTGAATCTTGTTAAACACACGCTGCGGAAGCAAGCACACACACACACACACACACACACACACAACCCCCCTGTGAGTCAGCATTAATCCTGCTCCGGCTCTGGTCCCAGTGATCTGTGTGTGTGTGTGTGTTTGTGTTTGTGTGTGTGTGTGCCATAATTCCATGCCTTCATCCGATTCAATAGGAGTCCCACTGTAGATAATCCCATAACATCCTGGCCGCGCTCCAAATCCCACTGACACTCATCTCAGAGCACGAGGCAGCGTGTGTTTGTGTGTGTGTGCACATTCCTTCCTGTATCTGTGTGTGTGTGTGTGTGTGTGAGTGTGTGTGTGTCGGTGTGGGTGTTCCAGGGTTTTTCTCTCTGCCCATGGCAAAATGTGTAGAATTGCAAGAAGTTGAACTGTTCTACGCCAGTAGTTGATACTTATTCAAAGGGTTGCTGGATCGAATCCCCGAGCTGACGAGGTAAAAAAAATCTGTCGTTCTGCCCCTGAACAAGGCAGTTAACCCACTGTTCCCTGGTAGGCCGTCATTGTAAGTAAGAATTTGTTCTTAACTGACTTGCCTAGTTAAATAAATGTATTACATGTATTTATTGTATTTTATATTCAGTACCAGTGACTGGCACACTGTCTCTGCACCTCTGGGTCTCTCCAGTGTCTCAAGGCCACTGTCTTTGGCACGCAGAAATCTTTGGTCTCTGGCTGCCACAGTGGCACAAAGAGCGAGATGTCCTTTAGAACGGTGTCGTACCCGGACAGAGGATCTATTTAGCAAGGAAAAGCCAATGTGCATAACCAATTGAAAATTTGTTTAGTAGAAATTAGGGCAGTCAAAAGTGAACACGTTAATTACAGTTACCGGTCAAAATTTGAAGCGCGGGCCTCCCGGGTGGCGCAGTGGTTAAGGGCCACCAGAGACTCTGGGTTCGCGCCCAGGCTCTGTCGCAACCGGCCGCGACCATGGGGCGACGTACAATTGGCCCAGCGTCGTCCGGGTTGGGATGGCTTGGCCGGTAGGGATATCCTTGACTCATCGTGCACCAGCGACTCCTGTGGCGGGCCGGGCGCAGTGCGCGCTAACCAAGGTTGCCAGGTGCACGGTGTTTCCTCCGGGTGGCGCAGTGGTTTAGGGCCACCAGAGACTCTGGGTTCGCGCCCAGGCTCTGTCGCAACCGGCCGCGTCCGTGGGGCGACGTGCAATTGGCCCAGCGTCGTCTGGGTTGGGAGGGCTTGGCCGGTAGGGATATCCTTGACTCATCGTGCACCAGCGACTCCTGTGACGGGCCGGACGCAGTGCGCGCTAACCAAGGTTGCCAGGTGCACGGTGTTTCCTCCGACACATTGGTGCAGCTGGCTTCCGGGTTGGATGCACGCTGTGTTAAGAAGCAGTGCGGCTTGGTTGGGTTGTGTATCGGAGGACGCATGACTTTCAACCTTCGTCTCTCCCGAGCCCGTACGGGAGTTGTAACGATGAGACAAGATAGTAGCTACTAAACAATTGGATACCACAAAATTGGGGGATTATTATTATTATTTTTATAAAATTGAAGCGCAACACCACAACACGCACCCCTTTCAAGCGCAACACTCAATGTGCGTGTGCGCTCTTAGTCTGTGCCGCTAGCAGCCGCTGTACAGCCGTCTGTCACTCTTGTGGCGCTTGAACATCCACTATGTGCACAGCTTTGAGCAACCATTTTGAAGGAAAACTTACAGGAGGTTCAATCATAAACACATTCCCAGGTGTTTCTTTCGATAGCAAGATAACAGTGGCTAGCTAGTTATGCTAACATTAGCTAGCTAACCAAACGAGAATGTTTACAATGCCATGGCTGAATGCCTCTTGGTTCAAGTCTAATTTCCCACAATGATTTTATTCAGAACAGGACATCCATTCCATTTAGCTAAGAATTAAGCAAATGTGACCCTTTTCAGGAAGCTAGGCATTTGTCGCACATCACTACTTCACAGGAGTGGCATTTGAACATTATACATGTTTTTAATGCGTTTTTTGGGGCAGAAATGCCTTCTGGATTATGTGAACTTTCATGTGCCTTAATAACAAATGTGTATGCCATCGGTAAACACCAATAAAATTGTTCAATTACGAGCCTAGTTGGTGTAGCCATGGAAAAACACAGGAACCTTCCCGCTAGACATGATTGGCTGAGATAATGGATGGGCTGGACATGCCAAGTTTTTTTTCCTTCACATTTTTAAACAGTCTATTTATATTTTCCAACGGGTGAGTTGTCTTGTAACATTAGAGTTTTTTTTATCGCCTGAGTAGCCTCGTTTCACTGCCCAAATTCTTTTGGAACCATCTTGTCACGCCCTGACCTTAGAGATCCTTATTTATTCTCTGTTTGGTTAAGTCAGGTTGTGACTCGGGTGGGAGTATCTATGTTTTCTATTTCTTTGTTGTTTTAGCCTCGTGTGCTTCCCAATCAGAGGCAGCTGTCCATCGTTGTCTCTGATTGGGGATCATATATAAGTTGTGATTTTCAATTTGGGTTTTGTGGGGAGCTATTTTCTGTTTAGCTGTTTTGTTTCCTGACAGAACTGTGCGCTTTCGTTTTTTCTACTTTGTTATTTTGTTGCGGTGTTCAGTTTATTAAAAATCATGAACGCCTACCACGCTGCACCTTGGTCTCATTCCCACGAGAGTCGCAACACATCTAGTGTTCAGGGAAATAACAACACAATGTCAAATACAGGTAGCCTAGTCAAATATTAACATCCAATCACATTAACCGTTACTCTCTCGCAGCACTAACGGTCCGTATGTAGCTAAACGTGAGCTCCCGAATGGCTAAGACAGGGCATCCATGACAGAGAGTTAGAATCATTTATCATGTATACCAGTCTAGCTACACTTTCTTATGTTGTTAGAAAGTCATTTTAAATGCTAGTTATAGCCTAATGTTAGCTAGCTAGCTAACATTGAACCTATTTGGTTAGCTTTAGCTACCTGCAGTCGGTGGCTGTATTTAGTTTTCATGCAAGTGAGGGCTGAGAATCCACTCTCACATAGGTACGTGGTTGCAATGGGCATCAGTGTCTTAACAGGTCGATATTCTGAGCGCAGCCCAATCCAGAAATCTGGCAGTGGCTTCTGATTAAATAACATTTTCACAGAACCGCTTGTTGCAATTTCAATGAGGCTCTCTTGTTCAGATATCGGCAAGTGGACTGGATTCAGGGCATGAAAGGGATAACAAATCCAGTTGTTTGTGCCATCTGTTTCAGGAAAGAACCTGCGTAATTGCGCACCCAACTCACTCAGGTGCTTTGCTATATCACATTTGACACTGTCCGTAAGCTTGAGTTCATTTGCACACAAATAATCATACAATGATGGAAGTCCTGTGTGTTGTCCTTGTTAATGCAGACAGAGAAGAGCACCAACTTCTTAATCATAACCTCAATTTTGTCCCGCAAATTGAATATAGTTGCGAAGATTCCCTGTAATCCTAGATTCAGATCATTCAGGTGAGAAAAAACATCACCCAGTTAGGCCAGATGTGTGAGAAACTCGTCACACAGTACTTTAAAAATATCCTCTCCTGTTGTCCTGGTTTCCAGTGGTTTGCAGAAGAGGATGTCTTCCTTAATTGACCGCCCCATAAACGTAACAGATATATACCAGGAGCTGTGCCAGGCCTGCCACATCTGTTGACTCATCCAGCTGTAACGCATAGAATTCACTGGCTTGTATGCGAAGCAGTAATTGTTTCAAAACATCTCCTGCCATGTCACTGATGCGTCATGAAACAGTGTTGTTTGATGAAGGCATTATCTGTGTAGTTTTTTGGGACTTTTTCCCCCAGCATTGTCCCAGCCATATCCGTGGCAGCAGGAAGAATTAAGTCCTCCACAATAGAGTATGGGGCTTGCCTGTCTTAGCCATTCGGGAGCTCACGTTTAGCTACATACGGACCGTTAGTGCAATTCCTGCGAGAGAGTAACGGTTAATGTGATTGGATGTTAATTATTTGACTAGGCTACCTGTATTTGACATTGTGTTGTTATTTCCCTGAACACTAGATGTGTTGCGACTCTCGTGGGAATGAGACCAAGGTGCAGCGTGGTAGGCGTTCATGATTTTTAATAAACTGAACACCGCAACAAAATAACAAAGTAGAAAAAACGAAAGCGCACAGTTCTGTCAGGAAACAAAACAGCTAAACAGAAAATAGCTCCCCACAAAACCCAAATTGAAAATCACAACTTATATATGATCCCCAATCAGAGACAACGATGGACAGCTGCCTCTGATTGGGAAGCACACGAGGCTAAAACAACAAAGAAATAGAAAACATAGATACTCCCACCCGAGTCACAACCTGACTTAACCAAACAGAGAGATCTCTAAGGTCAGGGCGTGACAAGATGGTTCCAAAAGAATTTGGGCAGTGAAACGAGGCTACTCAGGCGATAAAAAAAACTCAAATGTTACAAGAAAACTCACCCGTTGGAAAATATAAATAGACTGTTTAAAAATGTGAAGGAAAAAAAACACTTACCCCATTTTGGGAATACCTGGTCTAGAATGTCATTGTATGCTGTAGCGTTAAGATTTCCCTTCACTGGAACTAAGGGGCCTTGCCCGAACCAGTTGGCACTATGCATTGGGGCAGGTAGCGTTCTCCTGGTATCCACCAAACCAAGATTCGTCCATCGGACTTCCAGATAGTGAAGAGCGATTCATCACTCCACAGAATGCCTTTCCAATACTCCAGAGTCCAATAGCGGTGAGCTTTACACCACTCCAGCTGACATTTGGCATTGCGTATGGTGATCTTAGGCTTGTGTGCGGCTGCTCAGCCATGGAAACGCATTTCATGAAGCTCCCGACGAACTGTTCTTGTGCTGACATTGCTTCCAGAGGCAGTTTGGAACTTGGTAGTGAGTGTTGCACCCGAGAACAGACAATTTTTACGCGCTACGCGCTTCAGTACTTGGCGGCCCCGTTCTGTGAGCTTGTGTGGCCTACCACTTCATGGCTAAGCCGTTGTTGCTCCTAGATGTTTCCATTTCACAATAACAGCACTTACAGTTGACCAGGGCAGCCGTAGCCGGGCAAAAATTTGACAAACTGACTGTTGGAAATGTGGCATCCTATGACGTTGCCACGTTGAACGTCACTGAGCTCTTCAGTAGGGCCATTCTACTGCTAATGTTTCTCTATGGAGATTGCATGGCGGTGTGCTCAATTTTATACACCTGTCAGCAACGGATGTGGCTGAAATAGCCAAATCCACTCATTTGAAGGGGTGTCCACATACGTTTGTATATACTATATAGTGTACCATTTTCTAGCTCTGTCTCTACTTTTATCCGGTGTAAAAAACACAATTTCAAAATGTGCTACATAGAACCCGAATCCAGGTGGTGGGTCTCGAATGATCCCAATTCTTCAAGTAGCAGCTTGTGACAATATTTATATATATTAAAAAAATCCTTTATTTTACTAGCCAGTTAAAAACAAATTCTTATTTAGAATGACGGCCTACCCCGGCCAACACTGGGCCAAATGTGAGCCGCCCTATGACACTCCCAATCACGGTCGGATGTGATACAGCCTGGATGGCTACATTAGTTCATGTCGAAGAACATGGATCAGTAGCCTCGGCTAGATCTAATAGCTATATGATATTTTACATGAACTCTGACATGGCTGATCTGTTGTTATTGTCTTAGAATACAGTTTATTTTCTGATTTCTTCCCGAAAAATCAAAAGATGTTATACCTACAACATAGTGCGACGTTATTATTTGTATGTAAACATCTTTATTTAGGGAATAATTTCAAAAAATGGCATTCATCGAGTTAATCGCACAGAAAACCATGCAATTAACTCAATGAATTGTTGTAATCGTTTTGACAACCCTAGTAGGTGTTCAAAAAATATATTTTCCCGTGGCACAGCGCCACAGCTAAAAGAATGCAGCAGAAACACTGGTGCGCTCGTTCCTAATTCATATCTGTGTGTCATCATCACGTAAAGTAAAATCCATATCCTGTAACATCAGATTTGTGAGACGCAGCGTAGCGGAGACAGTAAATGCAATATCCACCAGATTGATTTGATGATATGCATCTATATCTATCCTTCAGTGCCATGGGAACTCAATCTCATCTGATGATTGCTTCGCTCTCAACATAAAAGAAACGTCTATATTTCATTAACGCGCCAGTGATAATTCTACAACATATTCTTTAGAAGCCACCACGCATTGCGAGCGAACAGTGTTGAATATATACCTACCACCAGTGCAATTCATTAAACTGACAAACTTATATGGAATATGAATATCTTGTTCATTTAGTTAACAGACACAGTGGGCAAGTAGGTTTTTCAGACACAGTGAAATAGTAGATATTACAGTACTATCTTGTAGTATCATAGTTAGGGCCAGGAGTTTTTCCAGGGCTTCCTGTGAGCTAAGCAGGACCAACTCTAGGCCCTATGGTCAGGAAATACTCTTCCGGCATTAAGAAGCAACACTAAGGTCTAGAATTTTTTGTTCAAGAAAAAACCCTGTCACTTGTCATTTACGTAGTGTTATTACCTTGAACATAAAGGTCTCTGTCCCTCCTCCCTCCACTCCTCCTTCCATTCCTCCCTCCCTCCCCCATTCTTCCATTCCTCCCTCCATTCCTCCCTCCCTCCCTCCATTCCTCCCTCCATTCCTCCCTCCCTCCATTCCTCCCTCCCTCCCTCCACCCCCCCTCCATTCCTCCCTCCCTCCCTCCATCCCCCCACTCCATTCCTCCCGCCCTCCCTCACTCCCTCCATTCCTCCCTCCTTTCCTCCCTCCCTCCCTCCAATCCTCCCTCCATTCCTCCCTCCCTCCCTCCATCCATTCCTCCCTCCATTCCTCCCGTCCTCCATTCCTCCCTCCCTCCATTCCTCCCTCCCTCCATTTCTCCCTCCTTTCCTCCCTCCCTCCATTCCTCCCTCCCTCCATTCCTCCTTCCCTCCATTCCTCCTTCCTCCATTCCTCCCTCCCTCCATTCCTCCTTCCCTCCATTCCTCCCTCCCTCCATTCCTCCTTCCCTCCATTCCTCCCTCCCTCCATTCCTCCCTCCATTCCTCCCTCCCTCCATTCCTCCTTCCCTCCATTCCTCCCTCCCTCCATTCCTCCCTCCCTCCATTCCTCCTTCCCTCCATTCCTCCCTCCCTCCATTCCTCCCTCCCTCCATTCCTCCTTCCCTCCATTCCTCCCTCCCTCCATTCCTCCTTCCCTCCATTCCTCCCTCCCTCCATTCCTCCCTCCCTCCATTCCTCCTTCCCTCCATTCCTCCCTCCCTCCCTCCATTCCTCCTTCCCTCCATTCCTCCCTCCCTCCATTCCTCCCTCCATTCCTCCCTCCCTCCATTCCTCCCTCCCTCCATTCCTCCCTCTGTACTTGTATTACCTTGCAGTTGTTGAATCCCTCTCCGAACAGGGTGATCTCAGCGATGAGGGTGGAGTCTGGTACCACCATGGAGATAGGCCTGAACATGGACTTCAAGTTGTCAGGCAGCTCTGTACGACCGGCATAGCCTGGAGATGGAGAGAACTCTTATTTAACACATGATCTCTCTCTCGCTCTATCCCCCCTCTCTCTGTCTCCCCTTTCACTCTTTCTTCCCCGCTCTTTCCCCTTCTCTCGAACACACACTAAATCCATTTTAGAAATGTGACAGTGATTCTAACTTGAAGTTAGCTAGGCTTTAGTGAACTAACACTCACACTTGACTCTTTCCCCCTTACTAGTTCTGATAGCTACTTTATTGAGGAAAAAATGTACTTACTATGACTGAGAAATGTGGTTGTCCCATCTAGCTATTTTAATATGAATGCACTAACTGTAAGTCCCTCTGGATAAGAGCATCTTCTAGATGACTCAAATGTAAATCCTCATTCCTGAATGGATATCAATGAGACATTTCTCAATACTATAGTTTCATGTATGCACAGATGTGAAATGACTGTACCAGGGTTCATGGTGATGAAGATGCCACAGGACCAGACCAGGCGGATCTCTCGTCCTTCGAAGATGAAGCTGGTGACTCCAGCAGACAGAGCAGACAGAATGGACAGGATCTGCTGAGCCACCACTGACAACACCTCAATGTTGATACGGTTAAACTCATCAAAACAGCCCCACGCACCCGTCTAGAGACACACACAAATGATTTTAGCCGGGCGTTATTTTCAACAGTGCTATGTATAACTTATGTGTTACCTGAAAGGTAGATTGTGTTGCCTGTACAACACTGACTTAAGTGCATAACCCATTCAAGACTTGCAATGGATATGCAAAACCTAAGATGAAGTATGCTGGCTGTTTTTCAGACACAGATTAAGCCTAGTTCTTCACTCAGCAGCACCTAAAACGGACAGGATTCTTAGTCTAGTCTTAGTCTTAGGACTAGGCTCTGGGAAACCATCCTAATAACATAAGGGTGCATCTGTTTCTTCACGGTCCATTACCTGAGCCAGTCCAGAGTACATACGTCCCATGGACTTGAAGTCCATTCCATCGGAGCAGTTGACCACGATGACGTACATGCCCATAGCCTTGCCCAGGTCCTTGACCGTCTCAGTCTTCCTGTCCCTGCTGGGCCTTTAGGAGAGCCCCCCCGGTGGAGGTGGAGGGCTGTGGTCAGGGTCATATAACACCTGGAAGATGAGAGAGGGACAGGCTAAGGCCTGTTCTTATGCACGACGCAACGCACAAACCCCCGAGGTGACTTGTTGCGATTATGAACGGGTTACCAATGTAACTGGAGCAGTAAAAATACATGTTTGTCATACCCATGGTATACGGTCTGGTATACCACAGCTGTCAGCCAATCAGCATTAAGCACACAAACCACCCAGTTTATAATATAATATAAACCCCAGCCGTTTCATATATTTGCTCTCTTCCAGAGCTAGCACACCTGATTCAACTTGTCAACTAATCATCCAGGCCTTAATTGTTACATTTTTATATACTTTTTCGCAAATATTGTCTTACTTTACTTTAATGAAAAACTCTGCACTGTTGGTTAAGGGCTTGTCAGTAAGCATTTCACAGTGAGGTCTACACCTGCTGTATTCAGCGCATGTGACAAATAACATTTGATTTAATTTGGGTAAATCAGGGGAGATAGTTCAAGGCTGCAGCAGAATTGTGAATCATCCCCGAGGAGAGGATGAAAACCACTGATACAGGGAATAGCTAGTGTGAACTCCGAGATGTGGCCACATCTGTCCTGGGTTGATGCTAGTGTTTACCTGTCAGTGAGTGGGGTGATGACCAGTCGTCCAGAGTTACCCAGGTACTCATAGCTGTACTGGAAGTGTGTGTTGGTCTGCCTGATGATACAGTCATCCACTTCCTATGAACAGAGAGAAAAAAATGTTTAGAATGAAACATGATCTACCTCTTCACTTCCATCCCTCTTCCTGCTTTGTGTTCTACCTCCTCTCACCCCTCTCCGTACCGTCCCACAGTAGAGGAGCTGGCAGAGACAGTCGAAGGCCCCTTACACCTCTCTCCCCCTATCCTAACCTCCTCCTTACCTCCCCCCTCCTCCTTACCCCCCTCTCCTTACCTCCGCCTCTCCTCCTGACCTCCACCTCCCCTCACCTCTTCCTGACCTCCCCCTCTCCTCACCTCCTCATTTCCTCCCCCTCTCCTCACCTCCCCCTGTCCTCACCTCCTCCTTTCCTCCCTCTCTTCCTGACCTCCCACTCTCCTCAACTCCTCCTTTCCTCCCCCTCTCCCTACCTCTCCTGACCTCCCCCTCTCCTCACCTCTTCCTGACCTCCCCCTCTCCTCACTTCCTCCTTTCCTCCCCCTCTCCTCACTTCCTCCTTTCCTCCTCCCCTCTCCTCACCTCTTCCTTTCCTCCCCTCTCCTCACCCCCTCCTTTCCTCCCCTTCTCCCAACCTCTTTCTTTCCTCCCCCCTCTCCTCACCTCTTCCTTTCCTCCCCCTCTCCTCACCCCCTCCTTTCCTCCCCCTCTCCTCACCCCCTCCTTTCCTCCCCCTCTCCTCACCCCCTCCTTTCCTCCCCCTCTCCTCACCTCTTCCTTTCCTCCCCGTCTCCTCACCTCTTCCTTTCCTCCCCCTCTCCTCACCCCCTCCTTTCCTCCCCCTCTCCTCACCTCCTCCTTTCCTCCCCCTCTCCTCACCTCTTCCTGACCTCCCCCTCTCCTCACTTCCTCCTTTCCTCCCCCTCTCCCCACCGCTTCCTTTCCTCCCTTCTCCTCACCTCTTCCTTTCCTCCCCCTCTCCTCACCTCTTCATTCTCCCCCCCCCTCTCCTCCCCCTCTCCTCACCTCCTCCTTTCCTCCCCCTCTCCTCACCTCTTCCTTCCTGACCCTCTCCTCACCTCCTCCTTTCCTCCCCCTCTCCTCACCCCCTCCTGACCTCCCCCTCTCCTCACCTCCTCCTTTCCTCCCCCTCTCCTCACCTCTTCCTTTCCTGACCATCTCCTCACCTCCCCCTCTCCACCCCCCCCCTTTCCTCCCCCTCTCCTCACCTCCTCTTTCCCTCCCTCTCTCCTCACCTCCTCCTTTCCTCCCCCTCTCCTCACCTCTTCATTCCCCCCCCTCTTCTCACCTCTTCCTGACCTCCCCCTCTCCTCACCTCCTCCTTTCCTCCCCCTCTCCTCACCTCTTCCTTTCCTGACCCTCTCCTCACCTCCTCCTTTCCTCCCCCTCTCCTCACCCCCCTCCTTTCCTCCCCCTCTCCTCCCCTCTTCCTGACCTCCCCCTCTCCTCACCTCCCCCTCTCCTCACCTCTTCCTGACCTCCCCCTCTCCTCACCTCCTCCTTTCCTCCCCCTCTCCTCTCCTCACCTCTTCCTTTCCTGACCCTCTCCTCACCTCCTCCTTTCCTCCCCCTCTCCTCACCCCCTCCTTTCCTCCCCCTCTCCTCACCTCCCCCTCTCCTCACCTCTTCCTTTCCTCCCCCTCTCCTCACCTCCTTCTTTCCTCCCCCTCTTCCTGACCTCCCACTCTCCTCACCTCCCCCTCTCCTTACCTCTTCCTGACCTCCCCCTCTCACCTCCCACTCTCCTCACCTCTTCCTGACCTCCCCCTCTCCTCACCTCCTCCTTTCCTCCCCCTCTCCTCACCTCTTCCTTTCCTGACCCTCTCCTCACCTCCTCCTTCCTCCCCCTCTCCTCACCCCCTCCTTTCCTCCCCCTCTCATCACCTCCCCTCTCCTCACCTCTTCCTTTCCTCCCCCTCTTCCTGACCTCCCACTCTCCTCACCTCCCCCTCTCCTCACCTCTTCCTGACCTCCCCCTCCTCAGCTCCTCCTCTCCTCCCCCTCTTCCTGACCTCCCACTCTCCTCACCATCTCCTCTTCCCGACCTCCCCCCTCCTTTCCTCCCCCTCTCCTCACCTCCCCCTCTCCTCACCTCTTCCTTTCCTCCCCCTCTCCTCACCTCCTCCTTTCCTCCCCCTCTTCCTGACCTCCCACTCTCCTCACCTCCCCCTCTCCTTACCTCTTCCTGACCTCCCCCTCTCACCTCCCACTCTCCTCACCTCTTCCTGACCTCCCCCTCTCCTCACCTCCTCCTTTCCTCCCCCTCTCCTCACCTCTTCCTTTCCTGACCCTCTCCTCCCCTCCTCCTTCCTCCCCCTCTCCTCACCCCCTCCTTTCCTCCCCCTCTCATCACCTCCCCCTCTCCTCACCTCTTCCTTTCCTCCCCCTCTTCCTGACCTCCCACTCTCCTCACCTCCCCTCTCCTCACCTCTTCCTGACCTCCCCCTCCTCAGCTCCTCCTCTCCTCCCCCTCTTCCTGACCTCCCACTCTCCTCACCTCCCCATCTCCTCTTCCCGACCTCCCCCTCTCCTCACCTCCTCCTTTACTCCCCTCTTCCTGACCTCCCACTCTCATTTCCTCCCCCTCTCCTCACCTCTTCCTTTCCTGACCCTCTCCTCACCTCCTCCTTTCCTCCCCCTCTCCTCACCCCTCCTTTCCTCCCCCTCTCCTCACCTCTTCCTGACCTCCCCTCTCCTCACCTCCCCCTCTCCTCACCTCTTCCTGACCTCCCCCTCTCCTCACCTCCTCCTTTCCTCCCCCTCTCCTCACCTCTTCCTTTCCAGACCCTCTCCTCACCTCCTCCTTTCCTCCCCCTCTCCTCACCCCCTCCTTTCCTCCCCCCCTCCTCACCTCTTCCTTTCCTCCAACTCTCCTCACCTCCTCCTTTCCTCCCCCTCTTCCTGACCTCCCACTCTCCTCACCTCCCCCTCTCCTCACCTCTTCCTGACCTCCCCCTCTCACCTCCCACTCTCCTCACCTCTTCCTGACCTCCCCCTCTCCTCACCTCCTCCTTTCCTCCCCCTCTCCTCACCTCTTCCTTTCCTGACCCTCTCCTCACCTCCTCCTTCCTCCCCCTCTCCTCACCCCCTCCTTTCCTCCCCCTCTCATCACCTCCCCCTCTCCTCACCTCTTCCTTTCCTCCCCCTCTCCTCACCTCCTCCTTTCCTCCCCCTCTTCCTGACCTCCCACTCTCCTCACCTCCCCCTCTCCTCACCTCTTCCTGACCTCCCCCTCCTCAGCTCCTCCTCTCCTCCCCCTCTTCCTGACCTCCCACTCTCCTCACCTCCCCCTCTCCTCTTCCCGACCTCCCCCTCTCCTCACCTCCTCCTTTACTCCCCCTCTTCCTGACCTCCCACTCTCATTTCCTCCCCCTCTCCTCACCTCTTCCTTTCCTCCCCCTCTCCTCACCTCCTCCTTTCCTCCCCCTCTCCTCACCTCTTCCTGACCTCCCCCTCTCCTCACCTCTTCATTTCCTCCCCCTCTCCTCACCTCTTCCTTTCCTCCCCCTCTTCCTGACCTCCCACTCTCTCACCTCTTCCTTTCCTCCCCCTCTCCTCACCTCCTCCTTTCCTCCCCCTCTTCCTGACCTCCCACTCTCCACACCTCCCCCTCTCCTCACCTCTTCCTGACATCCCCCTCTCCTCACCTCTTCCTGACCTCCCCCTCTCCTCAGCTCTTCCTGACCTCCCCTTCTCCTCACCTCTTCCTTTCCTCCCCCTCTCCTCACCTCTTCCTTTCCTCCCCCTCTCCTCACCTCTTCCTGACCTCCCCCTCTCCTCACCTCTTCCTTTCCTCCCCCTCTCCTCACCTCCTCCTTGCCTCCCCCTCTCCTCACCTCTTCCTGACCTCCCCCTCTCCTCAGCTCTTCCTGACCTCCCCTTCTCCTCAGCTCTTCCTTTCCTCCCCCTCTCCTCACCTCTTCCATTCCTCCCCCTCTCCTCACCTCTTCCTTTCCTCCCCCTCTCCTCACCTCTTCCTTTCCTCCCCCTCTCCTCACCTCCTCCTTTCCTCCCCCTCTCCTCACCTCTTCCTTTCCTCCCCCTCTCCTCACCTCTTCCTTTCCTCCCCTTCTCCTCACCTCCTCCTTTCCTCCCCATCTCCTCACCTCTTCCTGACCTCCCCCTCTCCTCAGCTCTTCCTGACCTCCCCTTCTCCTCACCTCTTCCTTTCCTCCCCCTCTCCTCACCTCTTCCTTTCCTCCCCTCTCCTCACCTCTTCCTTTCCTCCCCCTCTCCTCTCCTCACCTCCTCCTTTCCTCCCCCTCTCCTCACCTCTTCCTGACCTCCCCCTCTCCTCAGCTCTTCCTGACCTCCCCTTCTCCTCAGCTCTTCCTTTCCTCCCCCTCTCCTCACCTCTTCCTTTCCTCCCCCTCTCCTCACCTCTTCCTTTCCTCCCCCTCTCCTCACCTCTTCCTGACCTCCCCTCTCCTCACCTCTTCCTGACCTCCCCCTCTCCTCACCTCTTCCTGACCTCCCCCTCTCCTCACCTCCTCCTTTCCTCCCCCTCTCCTCACCTCCTCCTTGCCTCCCCCTCTCCTCACCTCTTCCTGACCTCCCCCTCCCCCTCTCCTCACCTCTTCCTTTCCTCCCCCTCTCCCCAGCTCTTCCTTTCCTCCCCCTCTCCTCACCTCTTCCTTTCCTCCCCCTCTCCTCACCTCTTCCTTTCCTCCCCCTCTCCTCACCTCTTCCTTTCCTCCCCCTCTCCTCACCTCTTCCTTTCCTCCCCCTCTCCTCACCTCCTCCTTTCCTCCCCCTCTCCTCACCTCTTCCTGACCTCCCCCTCTCCTCACCTCTTCCTTTCCTCCCCCTCTCCTCACCTCTTCCTGACCTTCCCCTCTCCTCGCCTCCTCCTTCCCTCCCCCTCTCCTCACCTTCTCCCAGTAGAGGCGGAGCTGGCAGAGCCAGTCGAAGGCATTGACGTCGTTGCAGCCCGTCTTAGCCAGCTTGTCGATGACGTCGCGGTCGTGCACCTCCACGGTGACCAGCGCAACGATCTTCAGCCGCAGGATCTTAGACAGGTTCCCCCGGATGGCGTCAGAGTAACGGTGCAGCATGGACACCTGGCGGGCAGGGACAAAGGGTCAAAGGTTAAAGAGTCCAACAGGCGCTAGTGTAATTGTGCATACGGGCCCTGGTTAATTCTCGGTGGAGGGACGGTTCCTCATCACTCATACTGTTGGAGGCTACATTGAGCAGTAGAGTTTCACCACTCATAATGTCTTATTGATAACAGAGTGCTGCAGTTTTCTCTCTCTCTCTCTCTCTCTCTCTCACCTGTTTCTTCTTCAAGGACTTGAGGGCAGACTTGTCGGCCCTCTCCTTGCCGGTGATCAGAGACTTGGTGACGTCAGCGGTCCACTGGATCTGACTGGCTGTGATCAGCATCTGGACGGGAGGGACACAGCAATGAAGTTCAAAGTTCAAAACTTTGGTGTCCATTTTAGATGGACATTTGTTTTTGTGATGTCCATTTTGTAGCATCAGAAGGCACAGAGACAGACAGCGAGAGTGTTCAATAATGACTGACATTCACAGTGAGAGAGAGAGAGAGAGAGAGAGAGACCTGTCCAGGCCAGTCTTTGACCCATTTGTCTCTCTTCCCAGTCATCTTCTTCAGGGCCAGGCGACAGTTCTTCAGAGAGTCCTTCAATGTCCAGCGCATGGTCCTCTCCACGTCACACAGCCAGGCCTACACACACACACACACACAGACAGACATCAGAAAAAAATGCCTGACTCTTCAGGTTATTAAGTCTGAGTGAATAGCCAGTATCAGTCAAAGAATAGACTGAGGTGTGCAGGTAGCAGGTGAGAGTGTTGGAACCTCCACAGGGCCCTCCAGCAGCACAGGGTGACTGAACTCCACAAACTCTCCCTCCGCTGAGAACATCCCGCTGGCCTCAGACTTAGCACTGCTGATCCCAACCTGGACGACACACACACACACACACACACACACACACACACACACACACACACACACACACACACACACACACACACACACACACACACACACACACACACACACACACACACACAATCATCATATACACTGCTGCTACTTTGTTTATCATATATCCTGATGCCTAGTCACCTTACCCCTACACACATCTACCTCTATCGATCCAGTATCCCTGTAAATATGGTACTGGAACTGACCCTGTACACAGTACGCTTACTTACTTACTTACTTACTTTATTGTGTTCTTGTTATTCCTTCTTTTTTATATCTTGTTATTTTAGTTCTACCTTGTTATTTCTAGTATTACAGTGTTATTGATTGCTGCATTGTTGGGGTTAGAGCTAGCAAGAACGGCATTTCACTGTACTCATTAAAACGGAGAAACACAGACACACACAGTCAGACAAGGACACCTGGATAGTGTGTGTGTGTGTGTGTGTACCTCTCCCTACGTGACGTTGTCTGTATGCCTACCTTTCCCATGCGAAGGCTCTTGATGTTGTCGAAGCACTTCTTGAGGTGCGGCTGCACGGCCTCGGGGTGGCGGGACTGGCCCAGGATCTCTAGCAGGTCGTCGTTGGACAGGAAGTAGAAGCGAGGGAAGATTTGGCGCTTGGTCTCCAGGTACATGTCCAGAGACTTCTGGATCTCCTCCAGCTTGTTGTTCATCTCAGACAGCTTTTCCGGCAGGCCTGGGGGAAGGAGAAAGAGATATATGAGGGAGTTGCCTTTCATTCGTTTCGGATTACACCATCGGTGTGTGTGCAGTTTTTGTTTTTTGTTCCAGCCCAGCCCTAACACACCAAATGAGACTTTGAGTGTAGTCTGGCCCAGGGGTGTGAAGGTGAACGGAAAGGCTCTGGAGCAACGAACCGCCCTTGCTGTCCTCTGCCTGGCCGGTTCCCCTCTCTCCACTGGGATTCTCTGCCTCTAACCCTATTACAGTGGCTGAGTCACTGGCTTACTGGTGCTCTTCCATGCCGTCCTTAGGAGGGGTGCGTCACTTGAGTGGGGTGAGTCACTGACGTGATCTTCCTGTCTGGGTTGTCGCCCCCCCTTGGGTTGTGCCGTGGCGGAGATCTTTGTGGGCTATACTCTGGCAATGTCTCAGGATGGTAAGTTGGTGGTTGAAGATATCCCTCTAGTGGTGTGTGGGCTGTGCTTTGGCAAAGTGGGTGGGGTTATATCCTGCCTGTTTGGCCCTGTGTGAAATACTCTCTCTCTCTCTCTCTCTCTCGCTCTCTCTCTCGCTCTCTCTCTCTCTGAGGACCTGAGCCCTAGGACCATGCCTCAGGACTACCTGACATGATGACTCCTTGCTGTCCCCAGTCCACCTGGCCGTGCTGCTGCTCCAGTTTCAACTGTTCTGCCTGCGGCTATGGAACCCTGACCTGTTCACCAGACGTGCTACCTGTCCCAGACCTGCTGTTTTCGACTCTCTCTCTACCGCACCGGCTGTCTCTAACTCTGAATGATCGGCTATGAAAAGTCAACTGACATTTACTCCTGAGGTGCTGACCTGTTGTACCCTCTACAACCACTGTGATTATTATTATTTGACCCTGCTGGTCATCTATGAACGTTTGAACATCTTGGCCATGTTCTGTTATAATCTCCACCCGGCACAGTCAGGAGAGGACTGGCCACCCCTCATAGCCTGGTTCCTCTCTAGGTTTCTTCCTAGGTTCTGGCCTTTCTAGGGAGTTTTTTCCTAGCCACTGTGCTTCCACACATGCATTGTTTGCTGTTTGGGGTTTTAGGCTGGTTTTCTGTCCAGGACTTTGAGATATCGGCTGATGTAAGAAGGGCTTTATAAATACATTTGATTGATTGACTATCCATGATCAAAATGTGAAGACCATGAATAGATGATCCTGTGCCTAATCTTACAATGGTGTGTTACAAAATATCCTCCCACATTTCCATGTGTGTGTGCGTGCATACCTGGGTGGTGTGCGTGTGCGCGTGTGCATACCTGGGTGGTGTGTGTGTGTGTGTGTGTTTGTGTGTGCGTGCCTGGGTGGTGTGTTCCCCTCAGGGCGTTGTTGTCCTTGTTCAGTCGATCCATGATGGTCTTCCAGCTGCTGTTGATGTCATCAAACTCTGTGGACTCTCTTGGAAGCTGCTTACGAATGTCCTCGCCCAGGAAGATGTTCTAGAGAAGAGAGGGATGAAAGAGAGAGAGAGAAGAAAGATTATTTTTTTTAAGATTAGAGAAAGCCGAGGGAAGAGAGACAGAGAAAGAGAGAAAGAAAGAAAGAGCGAGACAAAACAGAGAGAAGAGAGGAAACAGACTAGTTGAATCTGCATCTAAACGTGCTACAGGTGTCTTTACACCCGGCAGTAGACACTAGATGTTGCTAAAACACTCTACCACTCTTGTTTAGACATTGTACTCAATGTGTTTTACGTTGTACTCAATGTGTTTTACGTTGTACTCAATGTGTTTTACGTTGTACT